>NC_080049.1:15401902-15479402 GCF_026212465.1 Amaranthus tricolor
CTATCATATGACTATGATTTAAAATTCTAACCACTTCAACACAATAATATATAACAAATACTGTTGTGTGGCAAATTTCGTGCAAAATAATGCGCAAAAGTGGAAAAACGCATAAAAACGCATATAATCGCAACTTAACACGTAATTTCTAGCATATGACTATTATTTTCAATTCTAACCACTTCCACACAATCATATATACCAAATAGTGTTGTGTGCCAAGTTTCGAGGAAAAACAAACCAAGTTTGAGCTATTTTATGCGCAAAAGTGGCAAAAATGCTTAAAAACCCTAAAAATCGCAACTTAACACGTTATTTCTAGCATATGACTATGATTTTAAATTCTATCCACTTCAACACAATAATATATACCAAATAGTGTTGTGTGCCAAGTTTCGTGGAAAACAAACCATGTTTGAGCTACTTTATGCGCAAAAGTGGCAAAAACGCTTAAAAACCCCTAAAATCGCAACTTTATACGTAATTTCTAGCATATGACTATTATTTTCAATTCTAACCGCTTCAACACAATAATATATACCAAATAGTGTTGTGTGCCATGTTTCGTGGAAAACAAACCATGTTTGAGCTACTTTATGCGCAAAAGTGCCAAAAACGCTTCAAAACCCTTAAAATCGCAACTTAACACGTAATTTCTAGCATATGACTATGATTTTCAATTCTAACCACTTCAACACAATCATATATACCAAATAGTGTTGTGTGCCATGTTTCGTATAAAACAAAACAAGTTTGAGCTATTTTTTGCGCAAAAGTGGAAAAAATGCTTAAAAACCCTAAAAATCGCAACTTAACACGTTATTTCTAGCATATGACTATGATTTTAAATTCTAACCACTTCAACACAATATTATAAACCAAATAGTGTTCTATGCCAAGTTTGGTGCAAAACAAACCAAGTTTGAGCTACTTTATGCGCAAAAGTGTAAAAAACGCTTAACAACGCATGAAATCACATCTTAACACGTAATTTATAGCATCTGACTATGAATTTCAATTCTAACCACTTCAACACAATAATATATACCAAATAGTATTGTGTGCAAAGTTTCATGCAAAACAAACCAAGTTTGAGCAACTTTATGCGCAAAAGTGGCAAAAACGCTTAAAAAACCCTTAAAATCACAACTTAACACGTAATTTCTTTCATATGACTATGATTTTCAATTCTAACCACTTCAACACAATAATATATAACAAATACAGTTATGCGGCAAGTTTCGTGCAAAACAATGCGCAAAAGTGGCAAAACGCATAAAAACGCATAAAATCACAACTTAACACGTAATTTCTAGCTAATGCCTATGATTTTCAATTTTAACCATTTCAACACAATCATATATACCAAAGAGTGTTGTGTGGCAAGTTTCGTGTAAAACAAACCAAGTTTCAGCTACTTTATGCGCAAAAGTAGCAAAAACTCTTAAAAACCCTAAAATCGCAACTTAATACGTAATTTCTGGCATATGACTATGATTTTCAATTCTAACCACTTCAACACAATAATATAAACCAAATAGTGTTGTGTGCCAAGTTTCGTGGAAATGAAACCATGTTTGAGCTACTTTATGCGCAAAAGTGGCACAAATGCATAAAATCGCAACTTAACACGTAATTTCAAGCATATGACTATGATTTTCAACTATAACCACTTCAACACAATAATCTATACTAAATAGTGTTCTATGCCAAGTTTCGTGCAAAACAAACCAAGTTTAAGCTACTTTATACGCAAAAGTGTCAAAATGCATAAAAACACATAAAATCGCAGCTTAACACGTAATTTCTAGCATATGCCTATGATTTTAAATTCTAACCACTTCAACACAATCATATATACCAAATATTGTTGTTGCCAAGTTTCGTGTAAAACAAATCAAGTTTGAGCTACTTTTTGCGCAAAAGTGGCAAAAACGCTTAAAAACCCCTAAAATCTAAACTTAATACGTATTTTCTAGCATATGACTATGATTTTCAATTCCAAACGCTTCAACACATCAATATATATACCGAATAGTGTTGTGTGCCAAGTTTCGTGGAAAACAAACGATGTTTGAGCTACATTATGCGCAAAAGTGGCAAAAACGCATAAAATTGCAACTTAACACGTAATTTCGAGCATATGACTATGATTTTCAATTCTAACTACTTCAACACAATAATATATACCAAATAGTGTTATATGCCAAGTTTCGTATAAAACAATCCAAGTTTGAGCTACTTTATGCACAAAAGTGTCAAAAACGCTTAAAAACGCATGGAATCGCAGCTTAACACGTAATTTATTGCATATGACTATGATTTTTACTTCTAACCACTTCAACACAATAATATATATAGCAAATAGTGTTGTGTTCAAAGTTTCGTGCAAAACAAACCAAGTTTGAGCAACTTTATGCGCAAAAGTGGCAAAATCGCTTAAAAACCCTTAAATTCACAACTTAACACGTAATTTCTATCATATGACTATGATTTTCAATTTCAACCACTTGAACACAACAACATACATCAAATATTGTTGTGTGCGAAGTTTCTTGCAAAACAAACCAAGTTTGAGCTACTTTATTGCGCAAAAGTGTCAAAAACGCATAAAAACGCATAAAATCGCATCTTAACATGTAATTTTTAGCATATCACTATGATTTTTAATTCTAACCAATTTAACACAATAATATATACCAAATAGTTTTGTGTACCAAGTTTCGTTCAAAACAAACAATGTTTGAGTTACTTAATGTGCAAAAGTGGAAAAACGCTTAAAAATGCATAACATCGCAACTTAACACATAATTTCTAGCATATGACTATGATTTTCAATTCTAACCACTTCAACACAATAATATATACTAAATAGTGTTCTATGCCAAGTTTCGTGCAAAACAAACCAAGTTTAAGCTACTTTATGCGCAAAAGTGTCAAAAACGCTTAAAAACGCATAGAATCGCAGCTTAACACATAATTTATTGCATATGACTATGATTTTTACTTCTAACCACATCAACACAATAATATATACCAAATAGTGTTGTGTGCAAAGTTTCGTGCAAAACAAACCAAGTTTGAGCAACTTTATGAGCAAAATTGGCAAAAACGCTTAAAAACCCTTAAAATCACAACTTAACACGTAATTTCTATTATATGACTATGATTTTGAATTCTAACCACTTCAACACAATAACATATAACAAATACTATTGTGTGGCATTTTTCGTGCAAAACAAAGCGCAAAAGTGGCAAATGCATAAAAACGCATAAAATCGCAGCTTAACACGTAATTTCTAGCATATGCCTATGGTTTTGAATTCTAACCACTTCAACACAATCATATATACCAAATATTGTTGTGTGCCAAATTTCGTGTAAAACAAACCAAGTTTGAGCTACTTTATGTGCAAAAGTGGCAAAAACGCATAAAAACCCCTAAAATCGCAACTTAATACGTATTTTCTAGCATATCACTTTGATTTTCAATTCTAACCGCTTCAACACATTAATATATACCAAATAGTGTTGTGTGCCAAGTTTCGTGGAAAACAAACCTTGTTTGAGCTACATTATGTGCAAAAGTGGCAAAAACGCATAAAAACGCATAAAACCGCAACTTAACACGTAATTTCGATCATATGACTATGATTTTAAATTCTAACCACTTCCACACAATAATATATACCAAATAGTGTTCTATGCCAAATTTCGTGCAAAACAATCCAAGTTTGAGCTACTTTATGCGCAAGTGTCAAAAACGCTTAAAAACGCATAAAATCGCAGCTTAACGCGTAATTTATAGCATATGACTATGATTTTCAATTCTAACCACTTCAACACAATAATATATATCAAATAGTGTTGTGTGCCAAGTTCCATGCAAAACAAACTAAGTTTGAGCTACTTTGTGCGCAAAAGTGGCAAAAACGCTTAAAAACCCTTCAAAATCGCAACTTAACACGTAATTTCTAGCATATGACTATGATTTTCAATTTCAACCACTTGAGCACAATAAACATACATCAAATAGTATTGTATGCCAAGTTTCTTGCAAAACAAACCAAGTTTGAGCTACTTTATGCGCAAAAGTGTCAAAAACGCATAAAAACGCATAAAATCGCAACTTAAAATGTAATTTTTAGCATATCACTATGATTTTTAATTATAACCACTTTAACACAATAATATATACCAAAAAGTGTTGTGTACCAAGTTTCGTGGAAAACAAACCAAGTTTGAGATACATTATGCGCAAAAGTGGCAAAAACGCATAAAAACGCATAATATCGCAACTTAACACGTAATTTCTAGCATATGACTATGATTTTCAATTCTAACCACTTCAACACAATAATATATACCAAATAGTGTTCTATGCCATGTTTCGTGCAAAACAAACCAAGTTTGAGCTACTTTATACGCAAAAGTGTCAAAAACGCTTAAAAACGCATAAAATCGCAGCTTAAAGCGTAATTTATAGCATATGACTATGATTTTAAATTTTAATCACTTCAACACAATAATATATACCAAATAGTGTTGTGTGCCAAGTTTCGTGCAAAACAAACCAAGTTTGAGATACTTTATGCGCAAAAGTGGCAAAAACACTTAAAAACCCATAAAAATCGCAACTTAACACGAAATTTCTAGCATATGACTATGATTTTCAATTTTAACCACTTGAACACAATAACATATACCAAATAGTGTTGTGTGCCTAGTTTCTTGCAAAACAAACCAAGTTTGAGCTACTTTATGCGCAAAAGTTTCAAAAACGCATAAAATCGCAACTTAACATGTAATTTTAGCATATCACTATGATTTTCAAATCTAACCACTTTAACACAATAGTATATACCAAATAGTGTTGTGTACCAAGTTTCGTTCAAAACAAACAAAGTTTGAGTTACTTTATGTGCAAAAGTGGCAAAAACGCTTAAAATTGCATAACATCGCAACTTAACACGTAATTTCTAGCATATGACTATGATTTTCAATTCTAACCACTTCAAAACAATAATATATACCAAATAGTGTTCTATGCCATGTTTCGTGCACAAGAAACCAAGTTTAATCTACTTTATGCGCAAAAGTGTCAAAAACGCTTAAAAACACATAAAATCGTAGCTTAACACGCAATTTATAACATATGACTATGATTTTCAATTAGAACCACTTCAACACAATAATATATACCAAATAGTGTTGTGTGCAAAGTTTCGTGCAAAACAAACAAAGTTTGAGCAACTTTATGCGCAAAAGTGACAAAAACGCTTAAAAACCCTTAAAATAACAACTTAGCATGTAATTTCTATCATATGACTATGATTTTCAATTCTAACCACTTCAACACAATAATATGTAACAAATACTGTTCTGTGGCAAGTTTTGAGCAAAAGTATGCGCAAAATTGGCAAAAACGCATAAAAACGCATAAAATCGCAAATTAACACGTAATTTCGAGCATATGACTATGATTTTAATTTCTAACCCCTTCAACACAATAATATATACCAAATAGTGTTCTATGCCAAGTTTCATGCAAAACAAACCAAGTTTGAGCTACTTTATGTGCAAAAGTGTCAAAAACGCTTAAAAACGCATAAAACGCAGCTTAAAGCGTAATTTTATAACATATGACTATGATTTTAAATTCTAATCACTTCAACACAATAATGTATACCAAATAGTGTTGTGTGCCAAGTTTCGTGCAAAACAAACCAAGTTTGAGATACTTTATGCGCAAAAGTGGCAAAAACACTTAAAAACTCTTAAAAATCGCAACTTAACATGTAATTTCTAGCATATCACTTTGTATTTCAATTCTAACCACTTTAACACAATAGTATATACCAAATAGTGTTGTGTACCAAGTTTCGTTCAAAACAAACAAAGTTTGAGTTACTTTATGTGCAAAAGTGGTAAAAACGCTTAAAAATGCATAACATCGCAACTTAACACATAATTTCTAGCATATGACTATGATTTTCAATTCTAACCACTTCAACACAATAATATATACTAAATAGTGGTCTATGCCAAGTTTCGTGCAAAACAAACCAAGTTTAATCTACTTTATGCGCAAAAGTATCAAAAACGCTTAAAAACGCATAAAATCGCAGCTTAACACGCAATTTATAGCATATGACTATGATTTTCAATTAGAACCACTTCAACACAATAATATATACCAACTAGTGTTGTGTGCAAAGTTTCGTGAAAAACAAACCAAGTTTGAGCAACTTTATGCGCAAAAGTGGCAAAAACGCTTAAAAACCCTTAAAATCACAACTTAACATGTAATTTCTATGATATGACCATGATTTTCAATTCTAACCACTTCAACACAATAATATGTAACTAATACTGTTGTGTGGCATGTTTCGTGCAAAACTATGCGCAAAAGTGGCAAAACGCATAAAAAAGCATAAAATCGCAACTTAACACATAATTTCTAGCATATGCCTATGATTTTCAATTCTAACCACTTCGACACAATCATGTATACCAAATAGTGTTGTCTCCCAAATTTCGTGTAAAACAAACTAAGTCTGAGCCACTTTATGTGCAAAAGTGGCAAAAACGCTTAAAAACCCCTAAAATCGCAACTTATTACGTAATTTCTAGCACATGACTATGATTTTCAATTCTAATCGCTTCAACACAATAATATATACCAAATAGTATTATGTGCCAAGTTTCATGGAAAACAAACCATGTTTGAGCTACTTTATGCGCAAAAGTGGCAAAAACACATAAAAACGCATAAAATGGCAACTTAACACGTAATTTCTAGCATATGACTATGATTTTCAATTCTAAAAACTTCAACACAATAATATATACCAAATAGTGTTGTGTGCCAAGTATCGTGCAAAACCAACAAAGTTTATGCTACTTTATGCGCAAATGTATAAAAAACGCTTAAAAACGCATAAAATCACAGCTTAACACGTAATTTATTGCATATGACTATAATTTTAAATTCTAACAACTTCCACACAATAAAATATACCAAATAGTGTTGTGTGCAAAGTTTCATACAAAACAAACCAAGTTTGAGCAACTTTATGCGAAAAAGTGGCAAAAATGCTTAAAAACCCTTAAAATCAAAACTTAACATGTAATTTCTATCATATGACTATGATTTTCAATTCTACCCACTTCAACACAATAATATGTAACAGATACTGTTGTGTGGCAAGTTTCGTGCAAAACTATGCGCAAAAGTGGCAAAACGCATAAAAACGCATAAAATAGCAACTTAACACATAATTTCTAGCATATGCCTATGATTTTCAATTCTAACCACTTCGACACAATTATGTATACCAAATATTGTTGTGTCCCAAGTTTTGTGTAAAACAAACTAAGTCTGAGCTACTTTATGCGCAAAAGTGGCAAAAACGCTTAAAAACCCCTAAAATCGCAACTTAATACGTAATTTCTAGCACATGACTATGATTTTCAATTCAAACCGCTTCAACACAATAATATATACCAAATAGTATTAAGTGCCAAGTTTCATGGAAAACAAACCATGTTTGAGCTACTTTATGCGCAAAAGTGGCAAAAACACATAAAAACGCATAAAATGGCAACTTAACACGTAATTTCTAGCATGTGACTATGATTTTCAATTCTAACAACTTCAACACAATAATATATACCAAATAGTGTTGTGTGCCAAGTATCGTGCAAAACAAACCAAGTTTATGCTACTTTATGCGCAAAAGTGTCAAAAACGTTTAAAAACACATAAAATCACTGCTTAACACGTAATTTATTGCATATGACTATGATTTTTAATTCTAAAAACTTCCACACAATATTATATACCAAATAGTGTTGTGTGCAAAGTTTCGTGCAAAACAAACCAAGTTTGAGCAACTTTATGCGCAAAAGTGGCAAAAACGCTTAAAAACCCTTAAAATCACAACTTAACACGTAATTTCTATCAAATGACTATGATTTTCAATTCTAACAACTTCAACACAATAATATACAACATATACTGTTGTGTGGCAAGTTTCGTGCAAAACAAAGAGCAAAAGTGGCAAAACGCATAAAAACTTATAAAATCGCAACTTAAGACGTAATTTCTAACATATGACTATGATTTTCAATTTTAACCACTTGAACACAATAACATATAGCAAATAGTGTTGTGTGCCAAGTTTCTTGTAAAACAAACCAAGTTTGAGCTACTTTATGCGCGAAAGTGTCAAAAATGCATAAAAACGCATAAAATCGCAACTTAGCATGTGATTTCTAGCATATCACTATGATTTTCAATTCTAAGCACTTTAACACAATAATATATACCAAATAGTGTTGTGTACTAAGTTTCGTTGAAAAGAAACCAAGTTTGAGTTACTTTATGCGCAAAAGTGGCAAAAACGCTTAAAAATGCATAACATCGCAACTTAACACGTAATTTCTAGCATATGACTATGATTTTCAATTCTAACCACTTCAACACAATAATATATACCAAATAGTGTTCTATGCTAAGTTTCGTGCAAAACAAACTAAGTTTGAGCTACTTTATGCGCAAAAGAGTCAAAAACGCTAAACAACGAATAAAATCGCAGCTTAACACGTAATTGATAGCATATGACTATGATTTTCAAATATAACCACTTCAACACAATAATATATACCAAATAGTGTTGTGTGAAAAGTTTCGTGCAAAACAAACCAAGTTTGAGAACCTTTATGCGCAAAAGTGGCAAAAACGTTTAAAAACCCTTAAAATCACAACTTAACATGTAATTTCTATCATATGACTATGATTTTCAATTCTAACCACTTCAACACAATAATATGTAACAAATACGCAAAAGTGGCAAAACGCATAAAAACGCATAAAATCGCAACTTAAAACATAATTTCTAGCATTTGCCTATGATTTTCAATTCTAACCACTTCAACACAATCATATATACCAAATAGTTTTGTGTGCCAAGTTTCGTGGAAAACAAACCATGTTTATGCTACTATATGTGCAAAAGTGGCATAAACGCTTAAAAACCCTTGAAAATCACAACTTAACACGTAATTACTAGCATATGACTATGGTTTTCAATTCTAACTACTTCAGAACAATCATATATACCAAATAGAGTTGTGTGCGAAGTTTCGAGGAAAACAAACCGAGTTTGAGCAACTTTATGCGCAAAAGGGGTAAAAACGCTTAAAAACCCTTAAAATAACAACATAACACGTAATTTCTATCATATGACTATGATTTTCAATTCGAACCAATTCAACACAATAATATATAACAAATACTGTTGTGTGGCAAGTTTCATGCAAAACAAAGCGCAAAAGGGGCAAAACGCATAAAAACGCATAAAATCGCAACTTAACTCGTAATTTCTAGCATATTGGCTATGATTTTCAATTCCAACCACTTCAACACAAACATATATACCAAAGAGTGATGTGTGACAAGTTTCGTGTAAAATAAACCAAGTTTGAGCTACTTTATGCGCAAAAGTGGCAAAAACGCTTAAAAACCCCTAAAATCGAAAGTTAATTCGTAATTTCTAGCATTAAACTATGATTTTCACTTATAACTACTTCAGAATAATCATATATACCAAATAGAGTTGTGTGCGAAGTTTCGTGGAAAACTAACCAAGTTTGAGGTACTTTATGCGCAAAAGTGGCAAAAACGCTTAAAAACCTTTGAAATCGCTACTTAATACGATATTTCTAGTATATGACTATGATTTTCAATTCAAACCGCTTCAACACAATAATATATAACAAATAGTGTTGTGTGCCAAGTTTCGTGGAAAACAAACCATGTTTGAGCTACTTTATGCGCAAAAATGGCAAAAACGCATAAAATCGCAACTTAACACGTAATATCTAGCATATGACTATGATTTTCAATTCTTACCACTTCAACACAATAATATATACCAAATTGTATTCTATGCCAAGTTTCGTGCAAAAAAAACCAAGTTTGAGCTACTTTATGCGCTAAAGTGTTAAAAACGCTTAAAAACGCATAAAATCGCAGCTTAACACGTAATTTATAGCATATGACTATTATTTTCAATTCTAACCACTTCCACAAAATAATATATACCAAATAGTGTTGTGTGCCAAGTTTCGTGTAAAACAAACCAAGTTTGAGATACTTTATGCGCAAAATTGGCAAAAACGCTTAAAAACCCCTAAAATCGAAACTTCATACGTAATTTCTAGCATATGACTATGATTTTAAATTCTAATCGCTTCAACTCAATAATAAATACCAGCTAATGTTGTGTACCAAGTTTCGTGGAAAACAAACCAAGTTTGAGCTACTTTATGCGCAAAAGTAGCAAAAACGCTTAAAAATCCTAAAAATAGCAACTTAACACGTTATTTCTTGCATATGACTATGACTTTAAATTCTAACCACTTCAACACAATAATATATACCAAATACAGTGGCATAAATGCATAAAAACGCATAAAATCGCAACTTAACACGTAATTTCTAGCATATGACTATCATTTTCAATTCTAACCACTTCAACACAATAATATGTACGAAATAGTGTTGTGTGCCAAGTTTCGTGCAAAACAAACAAAGTTTGAGCTACTTTATACGCAAAGGTGGCAAAACTCTTAAAATCCCTTAAAAATCACAACTTAACACGTAATTTCTAGTATAGGACAATGATTTTCAATTTTAACCACTTGAACACAATAACATATACCAAATAATGTTGTGTGCCAAGTTCCTTGCAAAACAAACCAAGTTTGAGCTACTTTATGCGCAAAAGTGGCAAAAACGCATAAAAACGCATAAAATCGCAAATGAATATTTAATTTCTAGCATATAACTATGATTTTCAATTCTAACCACTTTAACACAATAATATATACAAAATAGTGTTGTGTACCAAGTTTCATTCAAAACAAACCAAGTGTGAGTTACTTTATGTGCAAAAGTGTCAAAAACTCTTAAAAACGCATAAAATCGCCACTTAACGCGTAATTTATAGCAGATGACTATGATTTTCAATTCTAAACACTTCAACACAATAATATATACCAAATACTGTTATGTGGCAAGTTTCGTGCAAAACAGAGCACAAAATTGGCAAAAACGCATAAAAACGCATAAAATTGGGACCTAACACGTAATTTCTAGCAAATGACTATGATTTTCAATTCTAAGTACTTGAGAACAATCATATATACCAAATAGAGTTGTGTGCGAAGTTTCGTGGAAAACAAACCAAGTTTGAGGTACTTTATGCGCAAAAGTTGCAAAAACGCTTAAAAACCCTTGAAATCGCTACTTAATACGTAATTTCTAGCATATGACTAGGATTTTCAATTCAAACTGATTCAACACAATAATATATACCAAATAGTGTCGTGTGCCATTTTTCGTGGAAAACAAACCAAAGTTGAGCTACTTTGTGTGCAATAGTGGCAAAAACGCTTAAAAATCATTAAAATCGCAACTTAACACGTAATTTCTAGCATATGGCTATGATTTTAAATTCGAACCACTTCAACACAATAATATATACCAAATAGTGTTGTGTGCCAAGTTTCATGCAAAACTACCCAAGTTTGAGCTACTTTGTGTGCAAAAGTGGGAAAAACGCATAAAATCGCATAAAATCGCAACTTAACACGTAATTTCTAGCATATGACTATGATTTTCAATTATAACCATTTCAACACAATAATATATACCAAATAGTGTTGTGTGCAAGTTTCATGCAAAACAAACCAAGTTTGAGCTACTTTATGTGCAACAGTCTCAAAAACGCTTGAAAACCCTTAAAAATCGCAACTTAACACGAAAATTCTAGCATATCACTATGATTTTCAATTCTAACCACTTTAACACAATAACATATATACCAAATAGTGTTGTGTACCAAGTTTAATTCAAAACAAACCAAGTTTGTGTTACTTTAGGTGCAAAAGTGGGAAAAACGCTTAATAATCCATAACATCGCAACTTAACACATAATTTCTAGCGTATGACGATGATTTTCAATTCTAACCACTTCAACACAATAATATATACCAAATAGTGTTCTATGCAAAGTTTCGTGCAAGATAAACCAAGTTTAAGCTACTTTATGCGCAAAAGTGTCAAAAACGCTTAAAAACGCATAAAATCGCTGCTTAACACGTAATTTATAGCATATGATTATGATTTTCAATTCTAACCACTTCAAAACAATAATATATACAAAATAGTGTTGTGTGCAAAGTTTCGTGAAAAACAAACCAAGTTTGAGAACCTTTATGCGCAAAAGTGGCAAAAACGCTTAGAAACCCTTAAAATCACAACTTAACCGTAATTTCTATCATATGACTATGATTTTCAATTCTAACCACTTCAACACAATAATATATAACAAATAATGTTGTGTGGCAAGTTTCGTGCAAAACAAAGCACAAAAGTGGCAAAACGCTTAAAAGGCCTTTAAATCGCAACTTAACATGTAATATCTAGCATATGACTATGATTTTAAATTCTAGCCACTTCAACACAATAATATATACCAAATAGTGTTGTGTGACAAGTTTCGTGCAAAACAAACCAAGTTTGAGCTACTTTATGTGCAAAAGTGGAAAAAACGCTTAAATGCCCTTAAAATCGCAACGTAACATGTAATAACTAGCATAAGACTATGATTTTCAGTTCTAACCACTTCAACACAATAATATATAACAAATACAGTTGTGTGGCAAGTTTCGTGCAAAAGAAAGCACAAAAGTGCCCAAACGCCTAAAAACGCATAAACTCGCAACTTAACACGTAATTTCTAGCATATGCCTATGATTTTCAATTCTAACCACTTCAACACAATCATATATACCAACTAGTGTATGTGCCAAGTTTCGTTTAAAACAAACCAAGTTTGAGCTACTTTATGCGCAAAAGTGTCAAAAACGAATAAAAACGTATAAAATCGCAACTTAACATGAGTTTTCTAGCATATGACTATTATTTTCAATTCTAACCGCTTGAACACAATAATATATACCAAATAGTGTTGTGTGCCAAGTTTCTTGCAAAACAAACCAAGTTTGACTTACTTTATGTGCAAAAGTGGCAAAAAACGCTTAAAATGCATAACATCGTAACTTAACACGTAATTTCTTGCATATGACTATGATTTTCAATTCTAACCACTTCAACACAATAATATATACCAAATAGTGTTCTATGCCAAGTTTCGTGGAAAACAATCCAAGTTTAAGCTACTTTATGCGCAAAAGAGTCTAAAACGCATAAAATCGCAGCTTAACACGTAATTTACAGCATTTGACTATGATTTTCAATTCTAACCACTTAACCACAATAATATATACCAAATAGTGTTGTGTGCAAAGTTTCGTGCAAAACAAACCAAGTTTGAGCAACTTTATGCACAAAAGTGGCAAAAACGCTTAAAAACCCTTAAAATCAATATTTAACACGTAATTTTTAACATATGACTATGATTTTCAATTCTAACCACTTTAACACAATAATATATACCAAATAGTGTTGTGTGCAAAGTTTCGTGTAAAACAAACCAAGTTTGAGTTACTTTATGCGCAAAAGTGGCAAAAACGCATAAAAACCCTTAAAAATCGCAACTTAATGCGTAATTTCTAGCATATCACTATGATTTTGAATTCTAACCGCTTCAACACAATAATATATACCAAATAGTGTTGTGTGCCACATTTAGTGGAAAACAAACCATGGTTGAGCTACTTTATGCGCAAAAGTGGCAAAAACGCATAAAAATGCGTAAAATCGCAACTTAACACGTAATTTCTAGCATATAATGATGATTTTCAATTCTAACCACTTCAACACAATAATATATACTAAATAGTGTTCTATGCCATGTTTCGTGCAAGACAAACCAAGTTTGAGCTACTTTATGCGCAAAAGTGTCAAAAGCGCTTAAAAACGCATAAAATTGAAGCTTAACACGTAATTTATAGCATCTCACTATGATTTTGAATTCTAACCACTTCAACACAATAATATATACCAAATAGTGTTTTGTGCAAAGTTTCGTGCAAAACAAACCAAGTATGAGCAACATTATGCGCAAAAGTGGCAAAAACGCTTAAAAACCCTTAAAATCACAACTTAACATATAATTTCTATCATATGACTATGATTTTCAATTCTAACAGCTTCAACACAATAATACATAACAAATACTGTTGTGTGGCAAGTTTCGTGCAAAACAAAGCGCAAAAGTGGCAAAACGCATAAAATCGCAACTTAACACGTAATTTCTAGCATATGCCTACGATTTTAAATTCTAACCACTTCAACACAATCATATATACCAAATAGTGTTGTTTGCCAAGTTTCGTGTAAAACAAACCTAGTTTGAGCTACTTTATGCGCAAAAGTGGCAAAAACGCTTAAAAACCCCTAAAATCGCAACTTAATACGTAATTTCTAGGTAAGACTATGATTTTCAATTCTAACTGCTTCAACACAATAATATATATCAAATAGTGTTGTGTGCCAAGTTTCGTGGAAAACAAACCATGTTTGAGCTACTTTATGCGCAAAAGTGGCATAAACCCATAAAATCGCAACTTAACACGTAATTTCTAGCATATGACTATGATTTTCAATTCTAACTACTTCAACACAATCATATATACCAAATAGTGTTGTGTGCGAAGTTTCGTGGAAAACAAACCAAGTTTGAGGTACTTTAGGTGCAAAAGTGGGAAAAACGCTTAATAATCCATAACATCGCAACTTAACACGTAATTTCTAGCATATGACTATGATTTTCAATTCTAACTACTTCAACACAATCATATATACCAAATAGTGTTGTGTGCGAAGTTTCGTGGAAAACAAACCAAGTTTGAGGTACTTTAGGTGCAAAAGTGGGAAAAACGCTTAATAATCCATAACATCGCAACTTAACACGTAATTTCTAGCGTATGACGATGATTTTCAATTCTAACCACTTCAACACAATAATATATACCAAATAGTGTTCTATGCAAAGTTTCGTGCAAGATAAACCAAGTTTAAGCTACTTTATGCGCAAAAGTGTCAAAAACGCTTAAAAACGCATAAAATCGCTGCTTAACACGTAATTTATAGCATATGATTATGATTTTCAATTCTAACCACTTCAAAACAATAATATATACAAAATAGTGTTGTGTGCAAAGTTTCGTGAAAAACAAACCAAGTTTGAGAACCTTTATGCGCAAAAGTGGCAAAAACGCTTAAAAACCCTTAAAATCACAACTTAACCGTAATTTCTATCATATAACTATGATTTTCAATTCTAACCACTTCAACACAATAATATATAACAAATAATGTTGTGTGGCAAGTTTCGTGCAAAACAAAGCACAAAAGTGGCAAAACGCTTAAAAGGCCTTTAAATCGCAACTTAACATGTAATATCTAGCATATGACTATGATTTTAAATTCTAGCCACTTCAACACAATAATATATACCAAATAGTGTTGTGTGACAAGTTTCGTGCAAAACAAACCAAGTTTGAGCTACTTTATGTGCAAAAGTGGAAAAAACGCTTAAATGCCCTTAAAATCGCAACGTAACATGTAATAACTAGCATAAGACTATGATTTTCAGTTCTAACCACTTCAACACAATAATATATAACAAATACAGTTGTGTGGCAAGTTTCGTGCAAAAGAAAGCACAAAAGTGCCCAAACGCCTAAAAACGCATAAACTTGCAACTTAACACGTAATTTCTAGCATATGCCTATGATTTTCAATTCTAACCACTTCAACACAATCATATATACCAACTAGTGTATGTGCCAAGTTTCGTTTAAAACAAACCAAGTTTGAGCTACTTTATGCGCAAAAGTGTCAAAAACGAATAAAAACGTATAAAATCGCAACTTAACATGAGTTTTCTAGCATATGACTATTATTTTCAATTCTAACCGCTTGAACACAATAATATATACCAAATAGTGTTGTGTGCCAAGTTTCTTGCAAAACAAACCAAGTTTGAGTTACTTTATGTGCAAAAGTGGCAAAAAACGCTTAAAATGCATAACATCGCAACTTAACACGTAATTTCTTGCATATGACTATGATTTTCAATTCTAACCACTTCAACACAATAATATATACCAAATAGTGTTCTATGCCAAGTTTCGTGGAAAACAATCCAAGTTTAAGCTACTTTATGCGCAAAAGAGTCTAAAACGCATAAAATCGCAGCTTAACACGTAATTTACAGCATTTGACTATGATTTTCAATTCTAACCACTTAACCACAATAATATATACCAAATAGTGTTGTGTGCAAAGTTTCGTGCAAAACAAACCAAGTTTGAGCAACTTTATGCACAAAAGTGGCAAAAACGCTTAAAAACCCTTAAAATCAATATTTAACACGTAATTTTTAACATATGACTATGATTTTCAATTCTAACCACTTTAACACAATAATATATACCAAATAGTGTTGTGTGCAAAGTTTCGTGTAAAACAAACCAAGTTTGAGTTACTTTATGCGCAAAAGTGGCAAAAAACGCATAAAAACCCTTAAAAATCGCAACTTAATGCGTAATTTCTAGCATATCACTATGATTTTGAATTCTAACCGCTTCAACACAATAATATATACCAAATAGTGTTGTGTGCCACATTTAGTGGAAAACAAACCATGGTTGAGCTACTTTATGCGCAAAAGTGGCAAAAACGCATAAAAATGCGTAAAATCGCAACTTAACACGTAATTTCTAGCATATAATGATGATTTTCAATTCTAACCACTTCAACACAATAATATATACTAAATAGTGTTCTATGCCATGTTTCGTGCAAGACAAACCAAGTTTGAGCTACTTTATGCGCAAAAGTGTCAAAAGCGCTTAAAAACGCATAAAATTGAAGCTTAACACGTAATTTATAGCATCTCACTATGATTTTGAATTCTAACCACTTCAACACAATAATATATACCAAATAGTGTTTTGTGCAAAGTTTCGTGCAAAACAAACCAAGTATGAGCAACATTATGCGCAAAAGTGGCAAAAACGCTTAAAAACCCTTAAAATCACAACTTAACATATAATTTCTATCATATGACTATGATTTTCAATTCTAACAGCTTCAACACAATATTACATAACAAATACTGTTGTGTGGCAAGTTTCGTGCAAAACAAAGCGCAAAAGTGGCAAAACGCATAAAATCGCAACTTAACACGTAATTTCTAGCATATGCCTACGATTTTAAATTCTAACCACTTCAACACAATCATATATACCAAATAGTGTTGTTTGCCAAGTTTCGTGTAAAACAAACCTAGTTTGAGCTACTTTATGCGCAAAAGTGGCAAAAACGCTTAAAAACCCCTAAAATCGCAACTTAATACGTAATTTCTAGGTAAGACTATGAGTTTCAATTCTAACTGCTTCAACACAATAATATATATCAAATAGTGTTGTGTGCCAAGTTTCGTGGAAAACAAACCATGTTTGAGCTACTTTATGCGCAAAAGTGGCATAAACCCATAAAATCGCAACTTAACACGTAATTTCTAGCATATGACTATGATTTTCAATTCTAACTACTTCAACACAATCATATATACCAAATAGTGTTGTGTGCGAAGTTTCGTGGAAAACAAACCAAGTTTGAGGTACTTTATGCGCAAAAGTGGCAAAAACGCTTAAAACCCCTTGAAATCGCTACTTAATGCGTAATTTCTAGCATTTGACTATGATTTTCAACTCAAACCGCTTCAACAGAATAATATATACCAAATAGTGTTGTGTGCCAAGTTTCGTGGAAAACAAACCAAGTTTGAGCTACTTTATGCGCAAAAGTGGTAAAAACACTTAAAAACTCTTAAAATCGCAACTTAACTTGTAATTTCTAGCATATGGCTATGATTTTAAATTCTAACCACTTCAACACAATATTATATACCAAATAGTGTTGCGTGCCAAGTTTCATGCAAAACTAACCAAGTTTGAGCTACTTTATGCGCAAAAGTGGCAAAAATGCATAAAAACGCATAAAATCGCAACTTAACACGTAAGTTCTAGCATATGACTATCATTTTCAATTCTACGATGAGTCTATCCAGGATCACCCATAACATATCATTTCCCGACCTAGTCTTCGCTAAACCCATAACAAAGTCCATGGATATGTCATCCAATTTCCATACAGGAATATCCAAAGGTTGGAGTAAACCTGCGGGTCTGTTATGTTCGCTCTTTACCTTCTTGCAAGTCAAACACTTGGAAGCAAACTTAGCAATATCTCTTTTCATCCCATACCACCAAAATGTTTGCTTCAAGTCTTTATACATTTTATCTCCTCCTGGATGAATAAAGTACTTTGAGTTATGTGCCTCTATCAAGATCTTATCCTTAAGCTCTGTGCAAGTTGAAGGTACACACCATCGACCCTTGTATCGAATGCTACCATCCTCGAATATCATGAATCCTTTAGGTTTCCCTTCTTTGACCTGCTCTCTCGTTTTTTCCAATGAGGAGTCACTTGATTTTTTTAAATTTCCTCAAAAATTGAAGGTCAGATGGATAAGGCTGCTAAACGGGACTCTAGCTCCCCATGCTGTACAATCTCGAGATTCAATCCTTCCATGTCTCTTTGCAACTCTCTAGGAACAGTCAAGGAAGCTACGGAATGATTGGTTTTTCTACTCAAAGCATCGTCTACCACATTGGCCTTACCTTCATGGTAATTAAACTCCACGTCATAGTCATTAATCAACTCTAGCCGCCTTCGTTGTCTCATGTTCAAATTTTGTTGCGCATAAAAGTATCGCAAGCTTTAATGGTCAGTATAAATTTTGCACTTCACTCCATACAAGTAATGTCTTCAAATCTTCAGGGCAAAGACAATGGCTGCCAGTTCTAGGTCATGAGTCGGATAAATGACTTCATGTTGTTTAAGTTGTCTTGATGCATAAGTGATAACCTTTCGATCTTGCATCAGCACACACCCTAACCCATTTTTCGAGGCATCACTATACACAAGATATTCAGACGTACTGTCTGGAAGGGTTAAAACCAGTGCAGTAGTCTATCTCTTCTTTAATGTTTGGAAGGTTCCCTTACACACCTTAGTCCACTCAAATTTCTTGTCTTTCTTCATCAAATTGGTCATCGGTCGGGCAATCTTCGAGAAATCCTTCACAAATCTTCTATAATAACAAGCCAAAACCCAGAAAACTTCGAATCTTGGTCACATTTTTTGATGTAGGCCAACCCCTCACCGCCTCAATCTTAGCTGGATCCACGGTAACTCCCTCCTTGGATACAAAATGCCCCAGAAACGATACTATTTCAAGCCAAAACTCACGCTAAGCAAAATTTGGCATACAATTGATTCTCCGAAAGTATCTGCAATACTTACCTCAAATGTTGCTTGTGCTCTCCCTCATCCTTTGAAAACACCAAGATATCATCAATGAAGACCACGACGAATTTATCAAGGCATGCGCTAAATACCCAATTCATCAAACACATGAATGTTGTTGGTGCATTTGTCAGCCCAAATGGCATCACTGTAAACTCAAAATGCCCATAGCGAAACCTAAAGGCCGCCTTGGGTACATCTCTCTCCGCTATTCTCAATTGGTGATAGCCAGACCTCAAGTCAATCTTGGAAACATTCCAGCTCCCTTAAGTTGGTCAAATATGTCATCAATTCTCGATAGAGGGTATTTGTTCTTCACAGTAACCTTGTTTAACTCACGCTAATCTATGCATAGTCTCGTACTCCTATCCTTCTTGGGAACAAACAACACAGGTGCCCCCTAGGGCGAAACACTCGGTTGTATGTACCCTTTCTCCAACAACTCTTCTACTTGCTTTCTCAATTCTTCCATCTCTGTTGGTGCCATCCTATAAAGCGCTTTGGATATGGGTCCCACCCCCGTTACTAAGTCTATGATAAATTCAAAGTCACGAGTAGGTGGCATTCCTGATATTTCGTCTGGAAAGACGTCTATAAACTCGTTGACAATGGGAACAGTCTCAAGAGTCACAACCTTATCCTCTATCCTTCGAACATGACACAAGTAACAAGGTAATCCCTACCTCAGCAATCCCTTCATTTTTAAGGAAGATACCATTCTAGCCCGTAACCTCGAAGTACCCTTATTATACTTAACCCTTTTTCCCTTAGGTCCCACAAGCCTCACTTCTTGTTTGTCGCACTCAATCTCTGCCTTGAAATGACCTAACCAATCCATCCCAAGAATAATGTCTAAGTCATCCATATCGAGCTCATACAAGTCATTGGGAAAGATGACATCTTTTATGGTAAGAGGAACTCCTCTATATAGCTTAGTACACTGGAACAACTCTCCCGATGGAATAGCTACGACATTAAAAGTGGATTCAAGGTTCCTTAATCCTAATTTCTCGATCTTTGATGTGCATACAAAAGAATCAGATGCTCCAGTATCAAACAATACTTTAACAGG
Organism: Amaranthus tricolor; assembly: GCF_026212465.1. NCBI lineage: Eukaryota > Viridiplantae > Streptophyta > Magnoliopsida > Caryophyllales > Amaranthaceae > Amaranthus > Amaranthus tricolor. The sequence goes on from NC_080049.1 coordinate 15,422,392, forward strand.
TACAGAATTCACAAGGAACGTACTTGTCACCACATCCCTCGCCAACTCTGCCTCCTTGCTGTTGATAGTTGTCAACCTCCCAGTATTTGGATGAGTTACAATTGTACTGGCTCCTCCATTGCCATTTCGGGTGTTGCTCCCATTACGTCCTGCAGGCTTGAAGCTACTTTGAGGTGTGCGGTTTTCATCCCAATCCCTCTGGTGGTTCAGCTTCCTACTACTGTGGTCGTTCCCATCCTTGTTATTTCTGAAATTTCTCGGTCTGGAGCTTTGTTGCCCATTATGTTGTTGAGCTGGATCTCCATGCTTTGTAAAGCACTCATACTCTCGGTGTCCCAGTTTGCCACAATATTTGCACTCCACCAAATTTCCACTGCAGTCTTTCCCTGGGATATTGTTGGGACACTTGGAGCAAAAGAAGACTCTCTCCTTGCCATGATGATCTCTGATCACGTTCCGATCATTGGTACCTCCCAGTTGAGGCTTTCCATTTCTCCCATTTCCGAGGTGTTAGAATGGTTTTAGGACCTTGATAGCTAGATCCAAGTACCAAGATTCCATTTCCACTTTAGCCTAGGTCCTGGATGCATAGGTTTGGTCTCCACGTGTCGTGCAAGGTGGTCTGGTCACTAGTTTGATGCTGTCAATTTCGCGTTTTTATTTGTCAATTTCGCGCGTAAAGTAGGTCAAACATGGTTTGTTATGCACGAAACTTGGCACACAACACTATTTGGCATATATTATTGTGTTGAAATGGTTAGACTTGATAATAATAGTCATATGCTAGAAATTAGAAGTTAAGTTGATTTTATGCGTTTTTAAGCGTTTTTGTCAATTTCGCGCGTAAAGTAGGTCAAACATGGTTTGTTATGCACGAAACTTGGCACACAACAGTATTTGGCATATATTATTGTGTTGAAATGGTTATACTTGATAATAATAGTCATATGCTAGAAATTAGAAGTTAAGTTGCGATTTTATGCGTTTTTAAGCGTTTTTGTCAATTTCGCGCGTAAAGTACGTCAAACATGGTTTGTTATGCACGAAACTTGGCACACAACACTATTTGGCATATATTATTGTGTTGAAATGGTTAGAATTGATAATAATAGTCATATGCTAGAAATTAGAAGTTAAGTTGCGATTTTATGCGTTTTTAAGCGTTTTTGTCAATTTCGCGCGTAAAGTACTCAAACTTGGTTTGTTATGCACGAAACTTGGCACACAACACTATTTGGCATATATTATTGTGTTGAAATGGTTAGAATTGATAATAATAGTCATATGCTAGAAATTAGAAGTTAAGTTGCGATTTTATGCGTTTTTAAGCGTTTTTGTCAATTCCGCGCGTAAAGTAGCTCAAACTTTGTTTGTTTTGCACGAAACTTGGCACACAACACTATTTGGTATATATTATTGTGTAGAAGTTGTTAGAATTGAAAATCATAGTCATATTCTAGAATTTATGTGTTAAGTTGTGATTTTATGCTTTTTTAACCGTTTTTGACACTAACTTCTATTTTCTCTTAGTGCTTTCTACAACCTTCTTCCGTTGACTGCGGCTACTACGCGCTGATGTTTATGGACGATATTATAAATTCCGTGAAGGAATTTGGAGTCGAAAATATAGATGCCGTAAGTATTTGTTACGTTCTTAATTAAATATATTATTGGTAAAATCTAATGTTTCTATATTAATAGCTTTTATTTTAATATTATAATATAGGTTTTAAACGACATTCCAAGGGAAACACGCGCTTTGAAAAGTGAAGAGATGCGCGAATTAAAAGACAAGATTGCCGTGTATCTTGCTAATATTTGTCCTTGATAAATTGTAATTAGTATTGATTATTTTTTATAGTTTATTTAATGTATATATATATATGTACGTACATATTATATTATATATATATATATATATATATATATATATATATATATACGAGCGAGAGTTTATTATTACAAAGAGATTAATGTTGATTATCTGTGATTATCATTGGATTAATCACAGTTATTACATTGTAATATTATTGCATTATTATTAGGATTAAACGGAAAAAGAAAAAGAAAAAAAAGACACTTATTGCTGCGGTTTCACCCCTGACCGCAGCAAATAACACCCATTATTTGCTGCGGTTTTAGCCCATGACCGCAGCAAATAACACCCATTATTTGCTGCGGTTTTAGCCCATGACCGCAGCAAATAATGCCCTTATTTGCTGCGGCTTTGAACCGCAGCATTTAAAGTAGGACATTTTGCTGCTATCACTATTGCTGGGGGCCAAAACCGCAGCAAATAATGGCAAAAAAACCGCAGCAAACGAGGTTTTTTTCACTAGTGGAAGGTGATAAAAAATAGTAATACACTCACTTATTACTAAGTGGACGTTTGGTTCGTAAACATATGAAAAAATCTTAGTTGCGTGGTCATACGCTTCTAATATTTTATGTACACCTATAGCTAGTTCCCATGTGTCATCAGTTATATAGCTATCTGTATACTCACTATAAAGTTGTGTTATAACTGGACGATAAGCAATCGCTTTTCTTAATGAATCGTTGGTTGAGCCCCAACGTGTAGGAGTATCTAATGACCAATACACTTTTTTTAGTTTATAATGGTCACATAATTGCTTATATCGTCTCTTTATCTGTCCAATTCTAGGCCACTTCACTATGTCTCTAATTGGATCTAATAAGTCACTTAATTGTTTTATACCTTCTAGGCAAGATAAGTTTACTATATGAGCACAACAACGTATGTGTAATACTCTACCCCCAAGGATAAAACTAAATGCAGGTTCATTATACAAAAGTTCCATACATTTAATGTTAGCGGTTGCATTATCGGTAGAACAACAAAATATCTTATCTAACAAGTTCTATTCTCTACATATCTCTACTAATCTGTATTTTATGTTTTCACCCGTATGTCTTTCGAGCATTGCCTGAAAAGAAATTATTCTTTTTTGAATAATCCAATTTTGATCTATCCAATGTGCTGTTACACACATATAAGATTCTAAATGTGGGGGAGAGACCAAATATCAGTTGTTATGCTAACCCTACCATTAAAAGATTTAAACATTTCTACAAATTCATAGCGCATTGTTTCATATAATTTAATTGTGCGTCGTTTAAGAGTGCTCCTAGAGATTGCTCTATATTGTGGTTACAAAGTTTTTCTAGTGTAAAGCTCGTATGCCCTATTTTCACCATGGTTAAATGGCAATTCATCACATATTACATACTTAGAAAATTCATCGATCATATCATTTCGATTATATTTAAAAGGCATACCTGTGCTGAGAATGTCCTACTGTCGGCTCCCACTTGTGGTCTCGCTGCCGCTTGCTGCATGAGTTTCTTTTGTGATTCCATGCTTCTTTGCCAAATGTTTGTTAAAAGATCCTGTACCACCACCTAACACGTATTCACAAAACACAATAAATAAATTTTTATAAAATATGAATATATAATGTATGTATAAAAAACTGAAAAAGTATTTACCTCTGGCGAAATTGTATGAAACTAAGGGCTTTACTCCTTGACTTTCACAAATTTGAGAATTGCATAAGAAAACATCTGCATTGTCGGTTGGTTCTTTTGTAAAATACGACCACACATGTGAAACAGCCCTACCACTAGGAGGTGGCATTGCCGGAAAAGGTTGTCTTACTTGTTCATCTTCATCTAAATTTAAATATAAAGATATACTCAAATACCACAATATACAAATAAATAATAATTTAAAATTTAATTAATTTGAAGAATAAAATTGTAAAACTAACCGATACTTTGGAAATTGACTCGTTTACCACGAGCTTGTCTTTGTTGTTCTTGTTGTAGTTGTTCTTCATGTGATCTTGTTGATGACTGTCGAGATCTATGTATCCCAGTAGGGGTCGTTGGTTCCTCTTCTTGTTCTTCTTCTTCTTCATTAATTTGTATTTCTCTTTCCACTTCTTCTGCATAATTGTGTAATTCATGTCGTACCCTTCTGGATAATTTGGTTCATAATTATAATAACTAATTGAAGGTGTTGTTGATATAGACGGAGTTGAAATGGCCATTCTTTTGGAGCTAATACCTCCCAATGATTTTGCCACTTTAGTAACTTTTTAGAGGTTTTTTTCAAAAAAGAAGACATGATAATATTGAAATAATAATAGAATTTTAAAAAATAAATAAATAATTAATAGACTAATTATGTAACTAACTAAATTAAGAAATAATTAAAAGACTAATTATGTAATTAAGAGAATACTTGCGTAATTAAGTAGAGAGAGTAAGTAGAGAGAGTAGGAGAAGAGATGAGTTGTGAATGAAAATGATTCAAAGTGATGGGTATTTATAGGAAAATTTGCAACGGCTAGTTTCACGGTCCGGTTCCATGGAACCGCTGGGCCGGTTCACCCGGACCGGTCCTGGTTCCGGTTCCGGTTCCATGGAACCGTTGGGCCGGTTCACCTCGACCGGTCTCGGTTCTGGTTCCATGGAACCGTTGGACCGGTTCCGGTTCCAACCCGCGGTTCTTAGGTTCGGTTCATGCAGTTTTTTTCCGGCGGTTTCACGGTTCCGCGGTTCAGGCCGGTTCGGAACCTGTCGCGAACGGTTCCGGTTCCGGATCCTGTTCGAAGCGGTTCGGCACCGGTTCGGTTCCAGGTAACCCGCTCCGTGGCCATCCCTAATCACATTTAAGCATTATTATACAAATTTAGTAGGTTGTACCAAAAGCTTCACTAACACTAAATAATACTCAATATTGCAAAGATCGTAACTAGCATTTATTAAACAACCAATGTTCATAAGGAAGTCATAAGTATGAGCCACTTACAATTATGAATCTAATATAAAATTACTTAACTTATTCTACTTACGCACATGCCATAATCACTGTAGTGAAAAACATAAATCGTATATCTATCCCAAATCTACCCAGCTCTCATATGTAACGTTAACTTCAAACAACTCCTTAAAGACTTTAGAATACGAGCGTCAAAGTAGGAACCCCTGGCTCTGGTAACCACCTGTAACACCACTGAATTTCCAACCCCTTGAAAAAAACAAGAATCGTGAAGGAAGGGAGGAAATTCGGGTGTTACAAAAAAAAGAAAGAAGAAAATAATTAAAATAAACGCTAAAGATTAATTAAAAAGGTGAGTGAGTGAAAATTTCAGCAGAATTTCGGTTAAAAATTGAGGATGTGACAAGAATTTAACCAATCTAAGGCCTTTAATGCCTTTAAAAAAAATACGTCGCGATGGAATAAATCATCATCGGCTTCTCAAATCATCAACTTTAATGAGGATCGTGGTTCCAGTGTTAACGCATCGATTTGACGGATGCTAAAGGAGTATTCTCACTACTATACATCCAAAACTACGCAGCGGAACTATGGATCATACAAGGAGTCACATGACTCAATACGAAAGAAATTATACAATCCCAAAAAGAAAACTTTACAAGTAATATAGAAGCTACAAGCATTATGCAACTTGTACCAATTGTTACGACCATACTCGGATCTTTCCCCCAATGCAAAGCAAAAGAAGCTCCTATACATGTCATGTCAGGCTACGATCCCCCTGCTCCTCAACATAATGACCATAGTCAGATGTGTCTTAGCAGGATTATCATAGAGAGTCATGAGCAAACAACAACAAACACAAACACGTCAGTAATTAATGAACTTATAAAAATTAGAGTAATTAAACAAAACTATGGACAACGATTTAGTATGGCAATAAGGAGTATACTCATCTGTCTAATCATCTCTCTTTACTCGTAATTTCTCTTTCAAACTACTAATCTCTCGAAGTATATTCAAAGTTAGTGGATCGTTTCTCTATTCATGGCATAGTGACAAGGCCAAGGGCGTTATCGGCCATTCGGCACCCATGGCAAAGTATGAGCTCATGCCCCCGCCAGCTGACCCTCTCCGGTCCTACCTTCGAGAAAAACTAACACACTGGGGTACTAAACCAGTGAAAAGGCCACTATATTGGGGTTTGCAAAGCCCGCATGGTAACACCTCGGTCAAGGGGCGGTATCGGCCATCCGGCGCCCAGTGACCCAAGCATGCTCATACCCCTCCCCCCCCCCCCCCCCCCCCCCCCCCCCCCCTTACGGTGGTCCCGTCGGACCTCACCTAGGGGACTACTAAATCAACCAGACATAATCCAATTGAGTCAAGCCAATTAATCGTAAATCAAGGCTCAATAAGTGGGAAATCACTTCGATACCACACACAACCATGGTACGTTCTCTACTATTTAAATCTGTTCGCATAGTCTCCTAATGCTTTCATTCTACTTGCCTATATCATTATTATGACTATTCACTAGCATGTTTTACTTTCTGGAGTTCTGTAATTCTAATGCAATGCATATAATCATGTAATCACTAGTGGAAAAAACCTCGTTTGCTGCGGTTTTTTTGCCATTATTTGCTGCGGTTTTGGCCCCCAGCAATAGTGATAGCAGCAAATGTCCTACTTTAAATGCTGCGGTCATGGGCTAAAACCGCAGCAAATAATGGGTGTTATTTGCTGCGGTCAGGGGGAAAAACCGCAGCAATAAGTGTGGCATTATTTGCTGCGGTCAGGCCTAAAACCGCAACAATAAGTCTCTTTTTGTTTTTTTTTTCTTTTTACGTTTAATCCTTATAATAATGCAATAATATTACAATGTAATAACAGTGATTAATCCAATGATAATCACAGATAATCAACATTAATCTCTTTGTAATAATAAACTCTCGCTCGTATATATATATAATATAATATGTACGTACATATATATATATATACATTAAATAAACTATAAAAAATAATCAATACTAATTACAATTTATCAAGGACAAATATTAGCAAGATACACGGCAATCTTGTCTTTTAATTCGCGCATCTCTACACTTCTCAAAGTGCGTGTTTCCCTCGGAATGTCGTTTAAAACCTATATTATAATATTAAAATAAAAGCTAATAATATAGAAACATTAGGTTTTACCAATAATATATTTAATTAAGAACGTAACAAATACTTACGGCATCTATATTTTCGACTCCAAATTCCTTCACGGAATTTATAATATCGTCCATAAACTTCAGCGCGTAGTAGCCGCAGTCAACGGAAGAAGGAGGTTGTAGAAAGCACTAAGAGAAAACAGAAGTTAGTGTCAAAAACGGTTAAAAACGCATAAAATCGCAACTTAACACATAAATTCTAGAATATGACTATGATTTTCAATTCTAACAACTTCTACACAATAATATATACCAAATAGTGTTGTGTGCCATGTTTTGGGCAAAACAAACAAAGTTTGAGCTACTTTACGCGCGGAATTGACAAAAACGCTTAAAAACGCATAAAATCGCAACTTAACTTCTAATTTCTAGCATATGACTATTATTATCAATTCTAACCATTTCAACACAATAATATATGCCAAATAGTGTTGTGCCAAGTTTCGTGCATAACAAACCAAGTTTGAGTACTTTACGCGCGAAATTGACAAAAACGCTTAAAAACGCATAAAATCGCAACTTAACTTCTAATTTCTAGCATATGACTATTATTATCAATTCTAACCATTTTAACACAATAATATATGCCAAATAGTGTTGTGTGCCAAGTTTCGTGCATAACAAACCATATTTGACCTACTTTACGCGCGAAATTGACAAAAACGCTTAAAAACCTATAAAATCGCAACTTAACTTCTAATTTCTAGCATATGACTATTATTATCAAGTATAACCATTTCAACACAATAATATATGCCAAATAGTGTTGTGTGCCAAGTTTCGTGCATAACAAACCATGTTTGACCTACTTTACGTGCGAAATTGACAAAAACGCTTAAAAACGCATAAAATCGCAACTTAACTTCTAATTTCTAGCATATGACTATTATTATCAAGTATAACTATTTCAACACAATAATATATGCCAAATAGTGTTGTGTGCCAAGTTTCGTGCATAACAAACCATGTTTGACCTACTTTACGCGCGAAATTGACAAATAAAAACGCGAAATTGACAGCATCAAACTAGTGACCAGACCACCTTGCACGACACGTGGAGACCAAACCTATGCATCCAGGACCTAGGCTAAAGTGGAAATGGAATCTTGGTACTTGGATCTAGCTATCAAGGTCCTAAAACCATTCTAACAATCCCCGTGGACTCCTAGAAGCTGAGCCGAAGGAGGCCTGGTCGACAGTTTGCTAGATCAGAATTTTGTTTAAGTGTTTGTGGTTGTTTCGTGTTCTTTTCATGATCATTTGTAGTTTTTGACTGTGTCATTAATCAAAGCATACGCACAACATTAATCCTTGCATAACCAAGGCCTTAATCAGCCACGGTTTCGCATCAAAACCAAGTTTGAGTACTTTACGCGCGAAATTGACAAAAACGCTTAAAAACGCATAAAATCGCAACTTAACTTCTAATTTCTAGCATATGACTATTATTATCAAGTATAACCATTTCAACACAATAATATATGCCAAATAGTGTTGTGTGCCAAGTTTCGTGCATAACAAACCATGTTTGACCTACTTTACGCGCGAAATTGACAAAAACGCTTAAAAGCGCATAAAATCGCAACTTAACTTCTATTTTCTAGGATATGAATATTATTATCAAGTATAACCATTTCAACACAATAATATATGCCAAATAGTGTTGTGTGCCAAGTTTCGTGCATAACAAACCATGTTTGACCTACTTTACGCGCGAAATTGACAAATAAAAACGCGAAATTGACAGCATCAAACTAGTGACCAGACCACCTTGCATGACACGTGGAGACCAAACCTATGCATCCAGGACCTAGGCTAAAGTGGAAATGGAATCTTGGTACTTGGATCTAGCTATCAAGGTCCTAAAACCATTCTAACAATCCCCGTGGACTCCTAGAAGCTGAGCCGAAGGAGGGCTGGTCGACAGTTTGCTAGATCAGAATTTTGTTTAAGTGTTTGTGGTTGTTTCGTGTTCTTTTCATGATCATTTATAGTTTTTGACTGTGTCATTAATCAAAGCTTATGCACAACATTAATCCTTGCATAACCAAGGCCTTAATCAGCCCCGGTTTCGCATCAAAACCAAGTTTGAGTACTTTACGCGCGAAATTGACAAAAACGCTTAAAAACGCATAAAATCGCAACTTAACTTCTAATTTCTAGCATATGACTATTATTATCAATTCTAACCATTTTAACACAATAATATATGCCAAATAGTGTTGTGTGCCAAGTTTCGTGCATAACAAACCATATTTGACCTACTTTACGCGCGAAATTGACAAAAACGCTTAAAAACCTATAAAATCGCAACTTAACTTCTAATTTCTAGCATATGACTATTATTATCAAGTATAACCATTTCAACACAATAATATATGCCAAATAGTGTTGTGTGCCAAGTTTCGTGCATAACAAACCATGTTTGACCTACTTTACGTGCGAAATTGACAAAAACGCTTAAAAACGCATAAAATCGCAACTTAACTTCTAATTTCTAGCATATGACTATTATTATCAAGTATAACTATTTCAACACAATAATATATGCCAAATAGTGTTGTGTGCCAAGTTTCGTGCATAACAAACCATGTTTGACCTACTTTACGCGCGAAATTGACAAATAAAAACGCGAAATTGACAGCATCAAACTAGTGACCAGACCACCTTGCACGACACGTGGAGACCAAACCTATGCATCCAGGACCTAGGCTAAAGTGGAAATGGAATCTTGGTACTTGGATCTAGCTATCAAGGTCCTAAAACCATTCTAACAATCCCCGTGGACTCCTAGAAGCTGAGCCGAAGGAGGCCTGGTCGACAGTTTGCTAGATCAGAATTTTGTTTAAGTGTTTGTGGTTGTTTTGTGTTCTTTTCATGATCATTTGTAGTTTTTGACTGTGTCATTAATCAAAGCATACGCACAACATTAATCCTTGCATAACCAAGGCCTTAATCAGCCACGGTTTCGCATCAAAACCAAGTTTGAGTACTTTACGCGCGAAATTGACAAAAACGCTTAAAAACGCATAAAATCGCAACTTAACTTCTAATTTCTAGCATATGACTATTATTATCAATTCTAACCATTTTAACACAATAATATATGCCAAATAGTGTTGTGTGCCAAGTTTCGTGCATAACAAACCATATTTGACCTACTTTACGCGCGAAATTGACAAAAACGCTTAAAAACCTATAAAATCGCAACTTAACTTCTAATTTCTAGCATATGACTATTATTATCAAGTATAACCATTTCAACACAATAATATATGCCAAATAGTGTTGTGTGCCAAGTTTCGTGCATAACAAACCATGTTTGACCTACTTTACGTGCGAAATTGACAAAAACGCTTAAAAACGCATAAAATCGCAACTTAACTTCTAATTTCTAGCATATGACTATTATTATCAAGTATAACTATTTCAACACAATAATATATGCCAAATAGTGTTGTGTGCCAAGTTTCGTGCATAACAAACCATGTTTGACCTACTTTACGCGCGAAATTGACAAATAAAAACGCGAAATTGACAGCATCAAACTAGTGACCAGACCACCTTGCACGACACGTGGAGACCAAACCTATGCATCCAGGACCTAGGCTAAAGTGGAAATGGAATCTTGGTACTTGGATCTAGCTATCAAGGTCCTAAAACCATTCTAACAATCCCCGTGGACTCCTAGAAGCTGAGCCGAAGGAGGCCTGGTCGACAGTTTGCTAGATCAGAATTTTGTTTAAGTGTTTGTGGTTGTTTTGTGTTCTTTTCATGATCATTTGTAGTTTTTGACTGTGTCATTAATCAAAGCATACGCACAACATTAATCCTTGCATAACCAAGGCCTTAATCAGCCACGGTTTCGCATCAAAACCAAGTTTGAGTACTTTACGCGCGAAATTGACAAAAACGCTTAAAAACGCATAAAATCGCAACTTAACTTCTAATTTCTAGCATATGACTATTATTATCAAGTATAACCATTTCAACACAATAATATATGCCAAATAGTGTTGTGTGCCAAGTTTCGTGCATAACAAACCATGTTTGACCTACTTTACGCGCGAAATTGACAAAAACGCTTAAAAGCGCATAAAATCGCAACTTAACTTCTATTTTCTAGGATATGAATATTATTATCAAGTATAACCATTTCAACACAATAATATATGCCAAATAGTGTTGTGTGCCAAGTTTCGTGCATAACAAACCATGTTTGACCTACTTTACGCGCGAAATTGACAAATAAAAACGCGAAATTGACAGCATCAAACTAGTGACCAGACCACCTTGCATGACACGTGGAGACCAAACCTATGCATCCAGGACCTAGGCTAAAGTGGAAATGGAATCTTGGTACTTGGATCTAGCTATCAAGGTCCTAAAACCATTCTAACAATCCCCGTGGACTCCTAGAAGCTGAGCCGAAGGAGGGCTGGTCGACAGTTTGCTAGATCAGAATTTTTTTTAAGTGTTTGTGGTTGTTTCGTGTTCTTTTCATGATCATTTGTAGTTTTTGACTGTGTCATTAATCAAAGCTTATGCACAACATTAATCCTTGCATAACCAAGGCCTTAATCAGCCCCGGTTTCGCATCAAAACCAAGTTTGAGTACTTTACGCGCGAAATTGACAAAAACGCTTAAAAACGCATAAAATCGCAACTTAACTTCTAATTTCTAGCATATGACTATTATTATCAAGTATAACCATTTCAACACAATAATATATGCCAAATAGTGTTGTGTGCCAGGTTTCGTGCATAACAAACCATCTTTGACCTACTTTACGCGCGAAATTGACAAAAACGCTTAAAAACCCATAAAATCGCAACTTAACTTCTAATTTCTAGCATATGACTATTATTATCAAGTATAACCATTTCAACACAATAATATATGCCAAATAGTGTTTTGTGCCAAGTTTCGTGCATAACAAACCATGTTTGACCTACTTTACGCGCGAAATTGACAAAAACGCTTAAAAACCCATAAAATCGAATTTGTGTACCTTTCTTGCTATCCATTTTGGAAATGTGGCTCTGGATGTAGATCCCAATTGTCCACGCACTCTTTTCATTGTGCTGAAACGCATGGGAAAAGTAATACCATTTATATATATATATAACACTTAATTAAATCAAATTGGTAAAATAATTAATATTACGTACGCATTCAAAAATGCTTTGAATCTTGTGTTGCGAGGTGGGCTGTTAGGTTTTTGTAATGAGTCGAAGACGTGCACAGTGTTCGTTAAAGGACATATGATCAAAAGTATCCAATGCAAACTAGAAACACAAATTTAAAATCAACAAATTAGAGATTAGGTGACTTTAAAAATCAAAAGATAAGTTCAATTTCAAAAATAAAACTTACTCTTCCCAATATGGAGCCAGAATGAATGTGTGTTTAGATGCAAGGGAATTAGTCAAAGCAGTCTCAATGTATGCTCTGACGACATCTGGATCATTTCTACATTTACTACCCGAAATCGTCTCCGGACAAAACCATCCAATTTTTATTGGAGGTTCGCAAGAATTTACCTCCTCGTAAACCGCACTAAACTCACAAATAAGAGAATTTTGTTAGTAATTCGGTCATTAAAACAATTAAACAATGCCTAACTTGTAAGATAATGAACATCACCTCATGTAGACATGGAAAAGAGCTACGTTCAGCATCTCTCCTCTCAAAAATTGCCCGATGTCACTAGGACAAATAATTACATACGGGTCTTCTGAAAAGCAGTATTGCTCCTTCAGCAGGGGCAACATGATTGGGTCCTCCTCACTTATGCGAGATGCACAATAATGCAGCCCTTTTCAATCTTGAGAGAGATCTTTTAGCTCCTCATCAGTCAAAATTGGAGTGCTTGGCATCGACTTTGACCCAGTCGACACCTTTGCTGAGGAACCGACCTCTCTACAAGATCCCTTTGGACTCTTTTGCTATTTCAATTTATACAATTAAATTAGTGTGAGCATGCAATTAAAAAAATAAAAATAAATAAGGTACAAATGATTCTTACCATGTTAGTGAATCGGACCCAAGCATATGGCCATGTGACGAAACTACCTAGGGCGTCTGATAGTTTTTTTTTCTTATTAATTTTCCTCTTTATTTCTGCGAATATAAATAAACCGCAGCAAATGATGAGCAGCAAATACGTTTTTTTCCACTAGTGAATATTGAGAATACTTTGAAACGATGAATATAATAAGTAATTACTGCGTGTACGTACCTACAAGCGTCACTGCACGACCAATAGTTACAAAAATCACCCAACTAAGGTTCTATTTTACTCTTATAAATTGGGAACCTATACAAGTTAGGAATAGAACTAATAAGTTCCCTTAACTACTTTATCATACCAGCTAAAAGCCAAAGTAACCACTATCATCCATTCACGACAAGTTTTCAATTACTTCTAGCACGTCGCATCTCATTCAACACCAAGAATAATCGTCAATTCAACAATAACACAAGTTTTTCCATCGACAAAGAATAAAAGGATTATGTCAAGTGTTTCATTACACCGGCTAACTTTGAGTTTAACAATTCACATTATATTAAAATAAAACGACGATGCACACTTAAGTCTCACAATGTTAGTGTAGTGCTAATATGACGACAAGAATGAATCTTAAGGTTATCGCATTGCAATATTATTTATTATATTCTCCAAGGTTAGAAAGAACTAAAATCAAGACATCATAACAAGTAACTTTTATAATTCTCAACAGTTGACACTATGTTCATACCCTTACTAATATCATTTAATTATAACTTCGATAACCTAACGAGAGTACTTGTAATCAACATTAATAATTTCTTTTACTTCAACAACGCCAATGAAGATTACCATGCCGAATAAAACTCCCACATTCAACACAAATAAAGTTACTCATGTACTAAGGCACCATCAAAATACCACACAACCATTATTTTCATTCATACTTCAAACTCTAAGTCATAAATGTTGATTCAATTAGGAACGGGAACAGCAACAAGAGGGGGGGTGAATTGTTGTTGTTGCAAGTTTAAGCGATTGTGCCCTGTTTTTGCGGAATTATTCAAAATAAATAAAGCTTAAACTAAGAGCAAAATAATAAGAGAGACACACGATTTTACGTGGAAACCTTTTGGGCCTAAACAAAAGGAAAAACCACGACCACTTGGGATTTTCAAAAACTCCACTATGTTTAAGGCAATTAGTTACAATCACAATAAACACCTTACTTCACTCGAAGCGAAACAACTAGGCCAACTCTTCACTCTCTAATTGCTTTACTCAAAGCAACAAACTTAGCTTTACAATAAGCTAATCCTCTCTAGCTTCACTAAAAGCTATCTAACTTCCCCCTTAGACTCACCCGAGTCTAATTACATAAACTCTCAAAAACCCTTACAAAAAGGATAGAAATTCTCTAAAATAAATCAAAGAGTTGCATCAAGAAAATATTATAAATTAATTGGCAATTTTAAGAACAAAATATTTCTTGTAAAATCCAACAAAAACGTATGAAAAACACTTAAGCACAAAACGTTGGATTACTTCTCTTCTTTTTAAAAACCGGAATTATCTTGCAATTTATAGAAAATAATATTCCTAAGAAAGTGGAATAATCCAATCCATCATCCCACTATCAAGAGATCATGGGAGTAATGTGGATTAAGCAAACACACGGTTATCTCCATAAGATTTGATTAAGTCAAATCACACGTGTACATAAACAATAACCGCTGTTCCCTTAATAACCGCTGTTCCCTAAAGTAGCAGTTTCTTCAGTAGTAATTCCTGTTCCCCAAATTAATGGCTGGAACTTCATGCTATATTTAGAAAACGGTTAATCTTAGTGGGAATGATTGTTTGCTAATTTTTAGGAATAAAGACCGGCTGAAAAGATTTGCTAAGACCAATTCAAAGTTAGTTAATTCTATTTTTAACAAATCCATGATTTACTAAAAATAGATCCTAAAATAAAGGATCTTAACGAATTAAAACGTGAATCCATTTTATTCAATAAAAATGATTTGCCAATTAACTTAAATAAATTTTTACTGCAACAATTTAATTTAAAATACATTAACTAAAAATAATAATTAAAATATGATAATCAGAATTTTCAGTCAACGTAGTCAACCTTCAGCTCAGGAACAGTGTGCTGTCTCCAGACTTCAGTTTAGCTAGAACATCCAACTTTGGAACAGTAGATCTGCTGTCTCCATTTTACATCCCAAGCGATATACTTCTCCTAACATCAATTGAAACCTTTTGACATGTACGTTTCCATAAGCTAAGGCATAGGTACTATCAACGATCATAATCATAATCGGATATCGACCTGCACAATCTCTAAAAACATGTTTGCTTAAATAAAGTGTAGTCATCATCAAAACTCAAGAGGTCCAACAAATTCCCCCTTTTTGATGATGACAAACTTTTCAAACAAACTTAAAAACAAAATAGAGTAAACCAATGTTGAAGAGTATGTTAGAGATCAAAACAACTCTATATTACTTAGTAAATTAACTCGTGACAATATAATTTATCAAGCATACATTAAAAACAAATTACTCTATTAATTAGAATTATTTAAAATAACTTAAGCATAATCAAAATATCGGAAGTAGTTTATAACTTAAGATTTCAAATAGAACTAAAACAAAACAAAACTTACCAAACAAAACTTAAAGCACTGTAAGAACTTTTATCATAGCATTCAAGTAATCATCAGAGCATATAAATCATAACAATCAAAGTATGTATCTCGGTATGTATATCAGAGCTAAACTGAGCTAAACTTATTAATCATCAGAGCATCAGAACATGAATATCAGAGCATAGCCACAGTTCCTAATGTTCAACAGAATAAATGTATATCAGACTAAGCATACTCAAGCATTATTTAAGTTTGTGCCAAATATTCCCCCTTTTGACATCATTCAAAAAGAAGATAAGCAATCAAACCACAGCACTAAACATATAGTTATAGTCAAAGAGAGAATAAGGATGCACAAATTAAAAAGCAATAACAATGAATGCAAGCATGATAAGCAATGACTAATCAAACCTAACAGTTAGTAGCATATGTAAAAAGGTTTAACAAAGTTAACAATGTTTAAGAGGTGTACCCCAGCTGGTACCAAAAGAAAGAAATTGTTTAAAGACAGAGACAGCAGCAATGAAAATAATAAAAGGGAAACTATGAAGCAGGAGCATCTTCATCAACATATTCCGTTTCCACCTCAACTGTATCAAATTTAGCGCCAAGACGAGCCTCCATCTGAGTCATCTGGTCAGCTAAAGAGGCTAGGGAAACACGGATCTCATCTTGAAATTTGAAGAAGCGATCCTGCAAATCATCAAGCTTGAGAAGAATGGAATATAAGGGAGCAGTAGGAACGGTTGCCTGATCAAAGCTGTGTTTGTGAAATGATGGTGATGGTGATCTTGGTGTTGGTGAAGGTGGTGGTGGAGTGAAATGATGAGTTGGTGGAGTGGTTGGCTTTGATGAGGGAAAACTATTGGGTTCAGCCCTAGAGTCTTCTTCAAGAGAAACCTTAGATTCCACCCCCTGGTCTTCTTCCTCAGAAGGAACAACCTCCTGTTCCTTAACTCCATCCCCTTCTTTCTCCTGTTCCTCCTTCTCCTCTTCTTCCTTTTTCTCCTGTTCCTTCTCTTCCTTCTCTTCTTCCTTTTTCTCCTGTTCCTTCTCTTCCTTCTCTTCCTCTTCCTCCTGTTCCTCCTTTTCCTTCCCCTCTTCCTCCTTCTCCTCATTATCAGAATCAATCTCAACCTGTTCCACAATATTTTCAAGAATCCCTTCCTCATTTAGTTTAAGGCGCAAATTACTCAAACATTTTGCACCTATCATATTGCTGGGACCCATAGGAAAACTATAATCACCCAGTGGAACACCAAACTTTGAGAAAATCCATGACAACAAACCACCATAGCCAACCATACAACGTTTGGCTATACAATCATTTAAATGAGAAATCATCAAGGAAGGAAAATTAATCTTTATGTTGTTCACCATACAGTATATCAGGGTTGCATCTCGAAGACTTACCTCACTACGTTTTGAGTTTCGTGGCAAGATAAACCTTCTAGCAATGTTGTACAGCAACTTATGTAAAGGAGACAGGACATTGTGACTTACTTTCCCCCTTTTTTGCCTAACCCCCAAGCATCTCCAAACATCTTTTTCATCTCTTCCAGAAAACGCAATCTTAGACCCAACATGATAAACATCAAAACCAGTAGCAGGAACACCTAACCACTCTCCTAAAGTCAGACTATCAAATTCAATATCAATATCTTTGATTGAACTAGAACAAACTCCATCATGAACAGCAAAATTAGAAATAAACTCATGCATAATGTCAGGGTAAATGGGGTTGCAGCAATATACGCTCATAAGTGATTCCCATTTTTGAGTTTGTAAAATTTCATGGAATTTAGGAAAGATTGTAGATTCGTACCATTCTTTGTCTAGACCAAATCCTACAGACATTTCTTTAGAAAGTTCTTCAGCATTTGAGTAATGCGTTACCTTCATTTTCTTGGTAGAGTTGGTTGAAGGTTTCTTGGATTCTCTTGTTCTTTTACCACTTGTTTGCGGAGACATAGGGGTGTCCTCTGGTTCCTTTGATGAAGACTTAGGTTTGTGAGTGAGAGAAGGTGGGTAGATAACTCGAAGAGGGACAGGTTGCTTCATTTTTGGTTTCATATTCTTGGTTTTCATTGAAGTTTTTAGAGAGAAAAGCAAAGGAAAATGACGGAGTGAAAGGGAAGTGGAAGGAATGACGGTTTAGGGTTGAGTGAACGTGAAAGGTTAGTGAAGATGAAATGAAAGATGGGACGAGAGGGAGTAATTGTATTGGATGAAGTGACGTGTTGAGGCAGTTATCAAATCAAGACAATTGATTTTGAATTGTGAAAATGGAGTACGTTGAGATTCAACTCCTACTTAAAAGAACTGCTGGGAAAAAAATTGTTGTTTTTGTTTGTCTTTTTAATTTTAAAAAGAAAAATGGTAATATTGTGCTACTACCGTCAGATCAAAATAATCATGCAATCATGAGAACATCCAAAGTATATACCTTTAAAAAATGCGTACCTGATCCTTTCGATAATTGATTTTTCAATCAAGATTATTGTGGTTGATTGATCATTTTCAATTTTCATTTTGTCTCTAGGAATCATATATGATACTTCCTTTAATGCAGCTTGATCATGCCAAGTTCCAATCTCATTTTCTCATGCTGTTCCCTTGGAAGCGGTTTGGTCATGATATCTGCTATTTGCTCGTTAGTGTTTACATGCTTAACAATGATATTTTTATTTTCAACATTATCCTTAAGAAAATGATGCCTAATATGGATGTGCTTTACTCGTGAGTGATGTACTGGATCTTTGGATATGCATATGGCACTGGTATTATCGCAATAAATAGGAACACATGCATACTTAATACCAAAGTCTCTTAGCTGCTGCTTTATCCATATCATTTGGGAACAGCAAGCTGCTGCTGCTACGTACTCAGCTTCAGCGGTTGATAATGCAACAGTGTTTTGTTTCTTGGAGCTCCACGAAACTAAACATGAGCCAAGAAATTGTACCATACCTGACGTGCTTTTTCTATTAACAAGATCTCCTGCATAATCTGCATCACTAAAGCCTTTCAAATCAAAAACATCACTTTTAGGATAAAATAATGATAAATCATCTGTTCCCTTTAGATATCTCAAAATACGTTTCACTGCAGTTAGATGTGATTCTTTAGGGTTAGATTGAAATCTTGCACATAAACCAACACTAAATGAAATATCGGGTCTACTAGCAGTTAGATATAATAAAGATCCAATCATGCCTCTATACATAGTTTGGTCAATATTTGTTCCATTTGTATCTTCATCTAATCTTACATTAGTAGCCATGGGTGTATGGTTGGTTTTAGCGTTATTCAAGCCATATTTCTTAAGAAGTTCTTTTATATATTTTTGTTGATGAATAAAGATACCATTAGCAGTTTGTTTAATTTGCAAACCAAGAAAGAAATTTAATTCTCCCATCATGCTCATTTCAAATTCAGTGCTCATAAGGTTAGCAAATTCTTTACATAGCAATTCATTTGTGGCACCAAAAATAATATCATCAACATATATTTGAACAACTAATATATTGGAACCTTTGTTCTTAAAGAATAAGGTTTTATCAATTTTACCTCTAATAAAGTCATTTTGAATCAAAAATTTTGATAGTCTTTCATACCATTGCCTAGGAGCTTGTTTCAACCCATAAAGAGCTTTATCAAGCTTATAGACATGATCAAGACACGAGGTATTCTCAAAGCCAGGCGGTTGTTCAACAAAAACTTCTTCATCAAGAAAACCATTCAAGAAAGCACATTTCACATCCATTTGATATAATTTAAAGTTCATAAATGCAGCAAAAGAAATTAAAATTCTAATAGCTTCTAACCTTGCTACTGGAGCAAATGTCTCAGTATAATCAATACCTTCTTGTTGATTGTACCCTTTGACCACGAGCCTTGCTTTGTTTCTTACAATTATTCCATGCTCATCTAGTTTGTTCCGAAATACCCATTTCAAACCAATTACCTTTTTGTGTTTCGGTTTGGGTTCTAAATGCCATACTTTGTTCCTTTCAAATTCATTCAATTCATCTTGCATGGCTACAACCCATTCGGAATCCTTTAGAGCTTCTTCGTGATTTTTGGGTTCAAGTGATGATAGGAACGCAAAATGTGCACAAAAATTTCTCATTTGAGATCGAGTTTGTGTTCCTTTATTCAAATCACTTACAATCAAATCAAGAGGATGGTATTTTTGATATCTCCAAGGTTTTGGCATAAAATCTCTTGTGGGAACAGTAGCATGTTCTGGTTCATCAGCTTGATTAACATTCTGTTCAGCTACTGGATCGTTTTGCTCTTCTGTGGGAACAGCTGGATTGGGAACAGTCTGCTGTTCCTGATGTTCTGGCAGTTCCTGAACTCGATCAGTACTTTCTGCTTCTGCTGGAACCGGCTGTTCACCAGCTGTTTCTTGATCATGCACTTTCAATTCTTCATCATCTTCTTCTAAATTTGCAAGACCTATCTTAAAATTATTTGTATCCTGTTCACTTGACAAAAAGTTAGTTTCATCGAAAATTATGTGAACGGATTCTTCCACACTCATTGTTCTTTTGTTATAGACTCTATATGCCTTACTTTGAGATGAGTAGCCAAGAAATACTGCTTCATCACTTCTTTCATCAAATTTACCTATATTCCGTTTTCCATTAACATGTACAAAACATTTGCATCCAAACACACGAAAATAGGCAATATTTGGTTTAACACCTTTAAACAGTTCATAGGGTGTCTTAGAAGTGATTGGTCTTATCAATACTCTATTTAAAATATAACATGCAGTATTAACAGCCTCGGCCCAAAAATTTCTAGGTAAACCACTAGCAATCAACATAGTCCTAGCCATTTCTTCTAAAGTTCTATTTTTCCTTTCTACTACACCATTTTGTTGTGGTGTTCTAGGGGCGGAAAAATTGTGACTTATTCCATGTTCATTGCAATAACTCATAAAGCTTGAATTTTCAAATTCTTTACCATGATCTGACCTTATGTGAACAATTTGATTATTGGTAGATTTTTGTATTTTGTTAGCGAAAGAGACAAACTCATTAAAGGCTTCATCTTTACTAACTAAAAATAAAGTCCATGTAAATCTACTATAGTCATCAACAATAACAAACACATATCTCTTGCCACTACGGCTTTGTATTCTCATAGGTCCACACAAATCCATATGTAATAATTCAAGCGTTTTTGAGGTGGTCACAACATTCTTTGGTTTAAAAGATGACCTAACTTGTTTTCCTTTGGCACAAGGATCACATATTTCATCCTTAAGGAATTTTATAGATGGTAGTCCTCTAACTAGGTCTTTAGATCTTAATGTATTAATCAATGAATAACTAGCATGACCTAGACGCTTATGCCAAAGAAGTGGGTCGTCTTCTATAACACTTAGACACGTTAGACTGTTTCTGGGAACAGTGTCCAGGTTCACTACATAAGTGTTCCCTTTTCTGTTTCCCTCAAGAATGATGTCTCCAGTGTCATTCCTAGAAATAATGCACTTTTCAGAAGTAAAGTTTACAGAGTTACCCTTATCACAAAATTGAGAAATGCTAAGCAAGTTGTGTTTCAAATTCTCGACTAAAAATACATTATCAATGGCGTGGGAACATGACCTTCCAACCTTTCCTTTGGCGATTATCTCACCCTTCATATTGTCACCGAAGGTTACTGTTCCCCCATCACAGGCTTCAAGTGAGAGAAATTTAGATTTGTCACCCGTCATATGCTTGGAACACCCACTGTCGAGATACCATGAGCTGTTCCCCCTCACTTGGACCTGTAAGATAATTAATTGTTAATTATAGGAACCCAGACTTTCTTGGGTTCCTTGTCGATCTTACATGAATCATATTTATCAATTTGAATGTTATCGACATAGTTTCTGTTAGAGACAGTATACTGTTCCCTTTTGGTGCACTGTTCCTTCAGATGGCCAGCTTTACCACAGAAGGTACAGTACCTGTCTCTAGGAAGATCAACGTAAGCTTTCTTACTTTTGTTATTCTTAAAATATTTTAGGCCTTGTGATTTCTTACTTTTAGCATCTAGAATCCATTTGGGAGTTATTTTGATTTTCCCTTTTTCTCTTGAATTTAATTCAAGATTATTATTGTTGTTACGGTTGGATTCCGGATTCAACTCTAAATGTTGAAAATCATTGCACAAATCCTTAGTAGATGCATTTATCAATTCTTTATTTAAGCCTAACAATTTGTATTGTGATAGCTCAATATTAAGAATAACATTTTCCTTCTTAAGTCTCTCCATATTTTCCTTTAGGATTATATTTTGGTCCAACAAACCGAAAAATCTGTTTTGGACATCATGTCTAAAGGTGTTTATGTATGAGACATGGTCTTTGCTTACTTTAAGTTCCTGTTCTAACTTGAGACACTTATCATTACAATTTTCAAGTTTAACTTGTGCCTCTTTTAACAACTCTTTTAATTCATTTTTACTTAGATTAAATGAATGGTCAGAAAATGAATTAGAAATATTTACCTGCTTCTCCTTGCCTTTATGCGTAGCCATGAGACATAGGTTAGCTGTCTCCTCTTCTTCGGGAACAATAGTTTCATTCTCACTTTCAGTTTCTCCCCATGCAGCAATCATGGCCCTACGAAAGTCCGTCTTGTTAAAATTCTCTTTGTTCAACGGTCTTCTTGAATCTCTTGTCTTTCCCTTGCCCTTTTCATTCTTCCATGTTGGGCAATCCTTGATGAAGTGTTCGGTACTTCCACATTTGTGGCATTCAAGATTTTTTGTTCTTCTTTCTTTGTTGTTTCTTTGATTTGCATACCTGCTGTTCCTGAAGAACTTCTTGAATTTTCGTACCAATAAAGCAGCCTCTTCCTCATCACATTCTGATTCGTCCTGTTCCCCTGCTGCCAGAGCCAGTCCCTTGTTCCTGGAACTGTCTGCTGTTCCCAAATGCAATTCATGCGTCATTAGGGAACCAGCCAGCTCCTCTAGATTGAACTTAGTAAAATCTTTGGACTCTTGTATAGCAGTAACCTTGGCCCTCCAGCGCTCATCTTGAGGAAGGCTCCTTAGGATCTTCCTTACTTGTTCATCAGTGGGAATTATTCTTCCAAGAGAGACAAGCTCGTTTGTTATGTTGGTGAACCTAGTGAACATCTCTTGGATACTTTCTCTTGGCTCCATAACAAATCTCTCGTATTTAGACATTAACAAATCAATTTTGGACCGTTTTACTTCACTTGTTCCCTCATGGGTAACAGCAAGCAGGTCCCAAATTTGCTTAGCGGATTTGCACCCCATAATTCTATTATGCTCGTTTGGTCCAAGACCACAATGAAGTAATTTTATAGCAAGAGCATTTAATTCCATTTTCTGAAAATCTTCTTTTTCATATTCGGTTATAGGTTTGGGAACAATTTCATTGTTGGAGTTAGTAGTGGTTACCTCAAAATCTCCGATTTCTATGACTCTCCAAACTTGATAATTTTCTGCTTTAATGAAGATCTCCATCCTATTCTTCCAGTATGTATAGAATTTTCCATCGAACATTGGCGGTCTTTGAGTTGAATACCCTTCTTCCATTCGCTCGTTCATAATTGACATTTTTCGGGAACACCAGAATCTGCCCTCAGGGTTTCCTGATCTTCTGGGAACAGGGCTCTGATACCAATTGTTGATTCAATTAGGAACGGGAACAGCAACAAGAGGGGGGGTGAATTGTTGTTGTTGCAAGTTTAAGCGATTGTGCCCTGTTTTTGCGGAATTATTCAAAATAAATAAAGCTTAAACTAAGAGCAAAATAATAAGAGAGACACACGATTTTACGTGGAAACCTTTTGGGCCTAAACAAAAGGAAAAACCACGACCACTTGGGATTTTCAAAAACTCCACTATGTTTAAGGCAATTAGTTACAATCACAATAAACACCTTACTTCACTCGAAGCGAAACAACTAGGCCAACTCTTCACTCTCTAATTGCTTTACTCAAAGCAACAAACTTAGCTTTACAATAAGCTAATCCTCTCTAGCTTCACTAAAAGCTATCTAACTTCCCCCTTAGACTCACCCGAGTCTAATTACATAAACTCTCAAAAACCCTTACAAAAAGGATAGAAATTCTCTAAAATAAATCAAAGAGTTGCATCAAGAAAATATTATAAATTAATTGGCAATTTTAAGAACAAAATATTTCTTGTAAAATCCAACAAAAACGTATGAAAAACACTTAAGCACAAAACATTGGATTACTTCTCTTCTTTTTAAAAACCGGAATTATCTTGCAATTTATAGAAAATAATATTCCTAAGAAAGTGGAATAATCCAATCC
This sequence comes from Amaranthus tricolor, assembly GCF_026212465.1. Lineage (NCBI taxonomy): Eukaryota > Viridiplantae > Streptophyta > Magnoliopsida > Caryophyllales > Amaranthaceae > Amaranthus > Amaranthus tricolor. The sequence goes on from NC_080049.1 coordinate 15,446,403, forward strand.
ATCATCCCACTATCAAGAGATCATGGGAGTAATGTGGATTAAGCAAACACACGGTTATCTCCATAAGATTTGATTAAGTCAAATCACACGTGTACATAAACAATAACCGCTGTTCCCTGAATAACCGCTGTTCCCTAAAGTAGCAGTTTCTTCAGTAGTAATTCCTGTTCCCCAAATTAATGGCTGGAACTTCATGCTATATTTAGAAAACGGTTAATCTTAGTGGGAATGATTGTTTGCTAATTTTTAGGAATAAAGACCGGCTGAAAAGATTTGCTAAGACCAATTCAAAGTTAGTTAATTCTATTTTTAACAAATCCATGATTTACTAAAAATAGATCCTAAAATAAAGGATCTTAACGAATTAAAACGTGAATCCATTTTATTCAATAAAAACGATTTGCCAATTAACTTAAATAAATTTTTACTGCAACAATTTAATTTAAAATACATTAACTAAAAATAATAATTAAAATATGATAATCAGAATTTTCAGTCAACGTAGTCAACCTTCAGCTCAGGAACAGTGTGCTGTCTCCAGACTTCAGTTTAGCTAGAACATCCAACTTGGGAACAGTAGATCTGCTGTCTCCATTTTACATCCCAAGCGATATACTTCTCCTAACATCAATTGAAACCTTTTGACATGTACGTTTCCATAAGCTAAGGCATAGGTACTATCAACGATCATAATCATAATCGGATATCGACCTGCACAATCTCTAAAAACATGTTTGCTTAAATAAAGTGTAGTCATCATCAAAACTCAAGAGGTCCAACAATAAATATGTTAAATTCATCAAACACACTCTTACCCACAAAAAGATTCAATGAAAATAATATAAAGTTCAACACTTTTCATTCATATTTCACAATCCAATTCATAAGTACATTCAAATCATCAATCAAATTCTTACCCATAACAAGATTCAATGACAATCATACAAAATTAACACCAAACTCATAAACTTAGTAAAATTCTAATTGGATACTAGGAAGATTACTTAGAGTAAACTTGAGAGGCTTACAATGGGGCAATTAGAAAAGAGAGTGAAGACTAAGTGGTGTTCTGGTGGTGCTATGGCTTTATAGCAACCTGCTACTGTTGGGGGACCAAGGAGGCAGCCGTGTCTGCTGCTTGGAGAGAGGAACCGGCTGCTGCTGTCTAACGTTTGCTGGTGGGGAAAGGAGGAGGCGACAGCTGGTGCTGGTGGTCACGCAGAAGGCGGCAGCTGGTGCTGGTGGTCACGCAGGAGGCAGCAACCGGTTGGTGGTCACGCAGGTTGTTGGATACGGGTCCAACTTACTACACAAGTGTTCCTTTTGCTTTTGGTTCAATGCTATCTTCCTGAAGATTCAGACAAAGCAGTTGTTGTTGATTTTTTGATCTACAATACTTTTTTGTGGGGACATGTTAAATTTGCTTGGCAGTTCTTGACGTTTAGGTAGTTCAAAACTTATCACTTCTTTTCCTTTTATCCATGACCAGGTTGATTATTCAGAGCTACTACAAAGCCTATGAGAGATTTAAGAATCTCCTAACCTTGTCCTTCTACTTCGAGATTTATGATGAACACCAGTCCACAAGTCATGTTGCAAGTGGTTATATTAGCTCCAAAACAGAAAAATCAACTACTCATCTTGTTTGAAACCATTGCCCAAAACTTCTCCTTTTAGAGTTATGAAAGAGAGATAGTATTGCAATCTTCAACCAACGCAAACGGAGATGTAATAAAAGCTGTAACCATGTTGACTGCAAGAGCAGAGAAGCATGCTCCCACAACTTCCCTTATCAACCCAAATCAAGTAATCGATCGAAATAAGTGAATGCAATTATTCCTAGGAGTGGTAAGGTGTTAGAGGATACTCCTCCAACCATGGTTCAAGTTCTAGAAAAACTGAGGATGAAGAGACTGCACCCCAACTCTACCAGCCCCTCTACCTTATACTACACCAGTACTGTTTCCCAAAATGTTGGCTAAAGCAAGGTTAGAGAAGAGTTATGGGAGTTTCTAAAATTGATGAGAGATATACAGTTAAAGATCCCGTTCGTTCAAGCAGTGACAGATATTCTATCTTTTTTTTGTTTCTTGAAGAATCTCACCACCAACCGCAATAAAACTAAAGGAATTGTGAACTTGTCCGAGCTATGCAGAATTGTGCTCTTAAAGAAGCTCCCCTCAAGCTTGATGATCTAAGTACCTTCTCTATCCCTATCTCTATTAGTAATTTAGTTGTTGATGATGCTTTGTGTTACTTAAGTTCTATTGTTAGCCTTATGCTTCTTTCTATATACAAAAGGCTACCGAATGTGAGAAGCCTACTCCAGTCTAGCATGACTCTTTACCTAGCCGATCAAAGTATTAGGCATCCCAAAGGTATTTTGAAGGATGTTTTAGTTGTCCAGAATCTAGTATTCCCAAGTGATTTTATTTTCATGGACATGCCTGAATATACCCGTGCTTCTATCATATTAGGTAGACTACGCCTTGCCACTACTAAAGCTGTTATTGATGTGAAGAAAGAAAAGCTAACATTAGAAGTGGGTAAGGAGAAGATGGTGTTTAGGCTCCAAAAATCGATGGAAAATGCTTCCACTTAAATTAATCGGTTCATGAGTTCAATGAATGGCCTTTTAAAGTAAGAGATCATGTTGGTTGTACCAAGGAAAAACATAATGATAATAAGTTAGGTTTGAAGGTAAGAAGAAACAATGCTAATATGTTTAGAGGGACTTAAAAGGCCTTTGTTGGTATCTTTTAATATTTATCTGGTGAGTTGAATCGGACTGACGACCTTAAACATAGCGCTTCCGGGAGCCAACCCCTTTCATTTAAGTTTTCATTTCAAGCTTTTAGAATATATTTTTGATTTTATAGTTTTTGTTTGCATAGTCTTGGTGTAGATATTTTCACTTGGTCTTATTGTTAGATGATTTGCAGGTAGTTAAGGAATAAGGACCAATCGAAGGCCAAAAGCTATAACCAATGTCCTTCAGGTATATTTTCTCCTCTTCTGCTCTAATTTTCTCACTTCTAGCTCAAGAAATCTTCCCCACCTTTTCCCACCTTAGCCATCATTACTTGAAATTCTCGCACATCCATTACTAGCCATATGAAAACTCAGCTAAATACTTTATCAAGTACACAGACATATACCCCTTTATTTTTATTACTTTTTTTTCTTTCAAATTGCGTTTGATGCTTGCATGAGGATGATAGAGGAGGTGTGACGGTTGTTTATTGCTTGGTAGCGTTGTTTTTCTTTGTACCCCTTTCTTTTCTTAGGCATAGGGGTGTTTGAGGGAGACTGGGTTAATCTAATGAGTGAAACATTTTTAGCCGAAGTCATTTTACCCTTTGCTACCTAAAGGAGTTGGATATATTTTTGCCCCCTATCATCCTTGGTCCTTTCACATATTGATGACATCATTCATCTTAAGCATGGGGGAGGGAAATGTCATAATTTCTATGTGCATCCTTTTATTTAAGTATTGGAAATTCACTTTCTCATTTTTTTTTTTATTATATATGTTTGGAAAAGAAAAAAGAAACAAAAATAAAGAATTGAAATGGAAGAACCCAGCATGACATTAGGGCAAGGAAAAGTAAGGTTCGGGCGAATGGGAGTTGTTTGTTGCGGGACTTGATTTCTTCTCAAGCCACTTCTTAGGCCTATTTTCGGCACTTCAAACCGTTTACTCTTTGGCCATAAATACCTAAATTTTCTATAGGTTTCATTCTTGCCTATTGTCACTAACATTAGGGTACCAAACTCTTTATTGTTTTCCTTTATTTTATGCCCTTGATTGGATTTAAGCTTTCCTTTAATGTTTTTCATTTTATATTTCTTTATTGTGTTCAGCATTAACATTCTATTTCTATTCATGTATTTCCTTAGATGTAAGTTTTCATTTGTCTATTCTTTTTCACGTCATTTATTGTATTCGTTGATTTCATTGCCTTAATTATTGTTTTTGTACATCTTATACTATGTTAGGATAGTTATTGTTTTCTCTATTGCTTTATTTCTTGCTTTCTTGTTAGTTTCCTTTAAGTTCCTCCTGGTTTTATTTATTGCTTCGTTTATTGCTTTTACCATAGCCTTTTCTAGTATGAGTGGGTAGTTTCTTTAGGGGATGGATTAGTGAAGCCCTAGGAATGGTCTAGTTCTTCATAGTATAAAATTAGGGTGAGGTTAATGATGTTTGTTTGTCGACACTCGATACAAATTTGGTCCTACCACTTCTAGGGTGATATAGGGCGATTATAGGTCGTTCGTGTGACTTGTGGGGTCACCAACTTCCTCTCGATATATTGAGAGTCATGATTGGCCGTTGTTCAATCTCCCTTAACCTAATTCAACTTTTTTCAAAACTAAACTTCTTAGGGTAGACCTAACCTATCACCGTTTGTCTTCCATAGCTTTATATCATTTTCATTCTTGATTTATTGTTTTTGACTTCTTGTTATTAGTTTAGCTTTTAAAGACCCAACCTTCTACATAACCTTTCTACGTTAAGAGTTAGAGTCTAACATCCCTTGTCTTCATGGTTTGATTTCCAACTCCCACTATACTTGTGTTAGTGCTTAAGGTGGTTATAAATATTGTTTTATTAGGGTTTAATATTAACGACAGCGAAAAACTACTATCCAAATGGCGTCTTTGCTGAGGATTATCTCTAGATTCTTTTTCTTCTTTATGTGGTTTTTTAGCTTTCTTTTTGAATTTTATTTTTTTTTATGCTTGGCTATCCCTTGCATCAACGCAAGCATGAGTCTTTTTGCAAATTCTTTGTGAGATATGGAGATTTCCTCCCTTATGGTCATGGACTTAAAAAATGGCAATTAGGTCTAACTTTGTATAAGAGTTTAAATGATGGAACTAGGGACTTTGTTGATAACCTTCATTATGATACATTTCTTTACCAAGAACCATTCATATGCTTAAATTTCTTTCGATGGTTGGCTAAGCATAACTTTAAGAAGGAACTGTCCGATTTCCCTCCTTTTGACATTCCACTTGCTTATCCTTTTGACCACAATGCTTATGGTGACACTCCAATTGGTGATGAGGTGGAAGCTACGACGAATGTTCAACAATGTATTAAGGACCTTTAGGAAAACATAGGTATCCATGACCCCATTATGCCTTTGGCATTAGATCATGATCTAGCACCCCTTTTTCCTAATGATTGCTCTCCCCCACCTCTTGATGATCAAACCATAGGTGAGGTTTATGATGATGTGCGTTACTTGCACGAGTCTCTTATTTCTATATCTTTGCACAATGACTCCCCTATGCCTTGATGATCAAACTATAGCTTAGGACCTTAACGAAGCGCCTTTCTAGAGGCAACCCAACCGTTAGATTCTGTTATATTTTATTTATTGGATTTTTGTTAGTTAGTGCTCACGTTTGGTCTGTAGTGTTGTTTGCCTATTCTTTAGAACTCGCAGATTTAAATAACCATTAGTACCACCTAATCTTGCTCCTAGCATTATGGTTGATCTTGAAGAAGACAAGAGTTTGTAATAACGGTCTCGTGAAAGCAAGCCTTCCGAAAGAAGATGGCTCAAAAGAGGAAAAGAGCTAAGAAAAAGAGGATGGCTCCACTCTAGCTTGGGGGAGTCATACATTTTAGTCCACCACCTAGCGACCCTGATGCTAAGTAGTTTACCTCTACTACCTTTGGTGAGTAGAGAGTCTTGGTCACCACGCCGGCGGCAATAGAGATGTTAGGAGTGAGCCCACTTCTACAGCATGTAAGTTTTTATGTTTTTAAACTGGTGGTTAGTTATGTCCAGGTTAACCACGTAAACAAAAGCACTTATGGGAGATAACCCGATGTTTCTATAGTCTTGTTTCTTTGCTTAGATAAAGTGCTAATAATGTCGATGTTTCTCCTTTATAGTTTTCTTGTTTAGTTTTCCAATGTGCTGAGACGGCTCTTGAGCTGGCTTGAGAGAGGGTTCTTATGGTTTTCAAGCTTTGAAAGATCCTCATTATTGTCACTGTTATCTTAAGTTTATACAAACTTAGCCTAGTTGTATTTTGTTTACTTGTTGATGTTTTAAGTTGCGAAACTGGCATGCAAGCTTCTATTGTGTAGAATACTGTGGTCATATGCATACTCGTGTTTTCTTAGCCCTGTGCTTGTTCTGGATTAAGTTGCTTGATTGTTTTTCACTTGACTTGAGGGATCCTTGCTTGCTTGGTTTGTGCGTTGGATGATTACCTTTTAAGGCACATTTCGACCAGCCTAGCTAGGATTGAACCTCCTTAGACTCGATCCTTTGTGAGTCCTTCCTTTGTTACCGAGTGCTAGTTAGGGAATCTAGGAATTGTGTTCGTTCTCCACTAATGTAGTTTGCTTTTCATAGACCAAGGATGATAACATGTTTGTAGTTACAACTGCATAGCTAGTATTCCTACCCTGTACATCAATTGACATTAGGTTAAGAAAACTCTTTGCCTTTACCATTTTCTTTGTAGCCAGACTATTTAACTCCACATGAACCAAATGTTGCTTCTTCTTACCAATAGGATAGTTAAGTGATCACGGTGGTAGTATATGCATGCATTACTGGTGTAAGAAATTTTGCTTAATAAATTGATGGTTTGAATTTGTATGACTTTTAGCATCCTTATTAGTTTATTTATCCCTCCATTTTCTTCTTGCATTCTCCATAAAAGAAAAATAATGAACATTTTATAAGAGGAAAACCAATAAAAAAAAAGGAATGAGTAATAAAAAGAAATTCGAGTTGAAAACACAAAAAGAAAAGAAAAACTGATTGTAGAACAAAAAAAACATTGAGATTAAAGTTAGTATGGAATGTTAGAGTTCATATGTGCCTATTTTGAGGCTTTTGAGTTAATATAGATGATGGAAGTTGTAGTTGTTGGTTTTATCGTCTTGGATTGCTTTATATCCTCTACTGTTAGCACCACAATCCCCAAGTTTACCCTACCTTAACCCTAACCTAAATTATTATCGTTTCTCAAACATGTTCGACTTGGCTTGACTAGCGAGTTCTATGCTGAAGAGTACACGTGATATGATTTTCGATATTTCTCTCTATTAGGTGTATGATTCTCAGCTCATATTTAGTCGAATGATATTGAGTGAAACACATGCCCAATCAAATACATGAGCATTATTAGAAATTTTCCACATCTTTTTGGGAAATTACTTTGGGGGCGTAGACTTGCGACCTCATTACGTATTGGGTGGCCTGCCTTGAAATGTGGCTCACTTGATGATCCCGAGTCATTGGATTATGATCCCCATTTTACTTGCACACCTATGGCTAGGAAAGAGTTTGTGTATACATTGTCTTGATTCCCACTCGCCTTGTCTTCCTTTGTTGTTTGTTTGTTTTTTCTTGAGCTTTCACGTTACCTATTTAGTTTGTATGCTAGGTACTAGCAAAGGTTTGACTTGGATAAGTTTGATGTGTAAATTTATGAGCACTTTTACGATTCCTTTATAGTGTCAATTCTCGCGTTTTTCAATTCGTATTATGTGCACTACGCTTGATTTTACCTTGTTCTTGTGCATGGGTTGTTTTGTGGTTATTTTAGATGTTTTAGACACAACAAGGTCTAATATCCACGTGTTTTAAGAGTTTGGCACCTAAACTGAGGCTATCCCAGTAACCACAATAATTTCGGAAGCACCTAGCGGCCTTGAAAAGATTTTATGCCAAGAATTATCCCACATTTGGTCGAATCCCCATGTAATTTGGTCGAAGGGGCAATGCAAGCTTAGAAAGAGTTGTTGGTTGCTAGCTTAGGGCGAAGCTCAATCCAATTCGAGCGAATTTACATCAATTCAGTCAAAGCCCTTTCAATTCGGTTGAAGCCTTAGGATTCTTGTCTTCGTGGTTAGTTATGCCCTAGGAATGGTTTTTTTTTCATTGTAAAAGATTAGGGTGAGGTTAATGATGCTTGTTTTTTGACACTCAATACAAATCTTGTCATGCCAATCCTAGGGAAACACAGGGCGTTTATAGGTCGTTTGTGTGACTTGTGGCGTCACCGACTTCCTCTCGTTATCTTGAGAGTAATGATTGGCCATTGTTCGATTGCCCTTGACCTAGTATCCTTTGTCAAAACCAATCTTCCTAGGATGGACCTAACCTATCCCCATTTGTCTTTCATTGCTTTATATCATATTCATTCTTGCTTTATTGTTATTGTTATTAGTTTAAATTTTAAAGACCCAACCTGTTATATAACCTTCTTATGTCAAGAGTTCGTGTCTAGTATCCCTTGTCTTTGTGGTTCAATCCCCTACTCCCACTATACTTGTTTTATGCTTAGGGTGTTTATAAATATTGTTTGATTAAGGTCTTGCATTAAAGACCGCAAAAACCCGCTATCCATGGCTTATTCGTTTTGGGCACTTGTGATTCAATTTTTTGAACAGCTTTAAGATAAAGTTTGTTCAAATCATCCACAGGCACATCTATGAGTAGCTTAGCAACGAGGCGTTTGTATTCATCTTATAAACCTATGGCCGAGGGGAAAGTAAGGAAACTGTTTTCTAGGGGTCTTATCACAATTGTTTTCTCTTATCTCTCTAGAATGCCCACAAACCTTACAGTGTGTCATACTCGTTGTGCATCCCTAAAATATCATACACTCCTTAAGACAACAATCAAATTTCTCTATTGGAAATCCCAGAGTCGCATTTTGTTTCTTCGTATTATGAAAATTGTTTGTCATCAGATTATCTATCGGCAACACTTCCCTCATCATTTGATAGTTTTCATCGTAAAGTTTTTCAGGCACACAAAATTTTGTCTTCAGAATCTACATTCATCCTATTATCGACATATGAGTATGGCTTTCACAACCTGGGTATAGTGGTAAGTTGAAGCGTTTAACATATCAAAGAATTGTCTTGATTGAGGGTTCAAAGATTCTTCAATATGTAAGGGCGATTGTATATCAGCGACGACATTATCAAACTGAGAAAGGAAATAATGATACGTAAGGAAAATTATTCGCAGCAACATCGTACACCATCGATACATACGAATTTTGCATTGTGCTCTGCTGTTGCTTTTCCCGAACCACCACGTTAATAGGTCCAACATCAAATCTGGGATGATGGTTCCAATCTTAGTAGTTTTCTACGAACTCCTTTTTCAATATATGATCTCTTACGACTTATGAAGGTCTCAGTCTATAGTTATCACATTGTTTGCAACGACATGAAATCTCTTCTGAATTGTTTTTGTTTGCAAACTGTATAAATTCCTCAAGCCCTTATAAATATCTAATTATAAACTCCATTAATTACAATTCCGTTTATACATCAAACTTTTTTCATTACGTAAATTCATTCGTCAGCGAAATAATTAACTAATTTTAATATTTGAAAAATAATTTTAAACTACAAACATTACAAAAATAATTAAAAAATAAAAAAACCATCATCGACTAAATTGGGACCAAAAAACAATTGGAAACATCACCGACTGAATTTTAGTTGCTCTCATTTGATTAAGGCCTCCATTACAAGACACCATTAGGTAATCATTGTTTGTATAAACCCCTAAAAATATAATTGTATTTAAAATTTATCAGCCATAAAATTGTTATACCAACCAAACAATACCTAACAATGATCAAAAAAACATGATCAAACAAACAAAACTCACACACATAATTCAATTTCATCACAAAAAAACAATAATAGGGAGAAAAAAAAAGGTTTTTTGGGATTGTATTTTCAATACTGAAATAGGGGTTAAAGCTTGGATTCTAACGCATGTGCGATAATACAAACCATACAAATGGAAATTACACCATAAAAACTGAAATTAACCATATAAAAAAGCAACAAATTGTATTCAATTCCCAACAAAAACAGCGTTTTCCTTGAACAAACAAAAAATTCATAAATTTTCACTTATAAAAATCAAATCCAACACTAAAAAAAAGATCCATAATTTTATTTACAACAAAAGCCTCAACAAGAGCTGATTATTGGATAGCAGCTTTTCCGCTGAATTCTTTGAAATACGACAATCCTGATATCTACCATTTTATAACAAGTGAAATCATGCAAAATTCCCACCAATCAAAATGCTCCAAAGAAATATTCTTTTGAACAATGTAACTCATCATAGCCTCACTACATTACTGATTAAATGTAAGTCCACTGTTAATACTTAATTTGCAATTTGTTAATGGTGTAGTCATTTTCTCAAACCAATTCCACATACGGTAGAAACAAAACTAAGAGTATAAAAGCAAATCGATTTCTTCTAGATATTACAAATGCGGTTGATATGCCGACTTTAATTTGGTGATCTCTTAGGGGTTACGCTTTTCTTTTCACATTAGATACGAACTTGTGACTTAGTGAGTTGATTTTGCTTTCTGCTTGTTGCTTAGCATCACCACTAAGCTAATAGTAATATCATTCTTCTTACAATGAGTTGTATTAACACTATAATTATTTCTTAAGTGATGAACAGGACCATTTAATTGACTACTACCATTTTATTTCTTTTTCATAACAATTGACTTCATAATTTAGTGCTAAATGAATATGATGAAGGGATATGTCCTTAGATATTTCCGACAATTATTAAATATATAAATATATAGGATATTTATAAAGATAATAAAGTTAATTATTATTAGTAATTATATTTACTTGCTAGAGAATAAATATAATTGGTGGGTCAATAATAATTGGATCACAATTAATATAATTAATCCTATAAGGTCTTACAAAAGAATCAATTGAACGATAGATGACTCAGGCCCATTAGGAGTATAGGTTTTGTGATCCAATTAGGTTAACAAAAGAATCAGATTCTTTTGACCTAGGTCATGAGTATTATATAAGGAGAGAATATGAGTAATAAAGGTCATGAAAAAGAGTCAGCAACTTTGAGACTCTTCTTCTTCACCATACTCTCTGTAAACCAGTAAAAGCAAGAGTAACATATACTCTTCCGTTCTAGCAAACGTTGGTATTCAATTGATTCTGGTAGACTGAATAGAGAAGCAACGTTTGAGGCTCTATAGATTATCTTAACACGTTAATTCTTGTGGATTTCACGCTACAAAGGTAATATAGACTAATCCTTTTATATGATTCATGTGTCTGATTATGTTTATGATCTTGAGATAGATGTTAGGGAAGTGTTTCCTTTAATTCCGTTTATTACGCATCTATGGAATCCCAACAGTGGTATCAGTTTAGCCTAATTCATAATATTCATATGATCTTGATTTCTCTGAAAGTTGAACAACTGTTTTTTTTTTGTTCATATATTTTTATGAAGATTTGAAATTTTGTGGTTATTGTCTTGGGGCTTTGATTATTCATGAAATCCAAACAATGAATTGTTAAAACACAAATTTTGTTCATTGTTATTGTGTTTTTCGTAATGGAATTCAAGTGTTTTGGATCGAAAATGCTTATACCCTAATTTTTTCCCCAATTCAATTTTAATTGTTAAAACACAAAATTTGTACAATTGGATTGTAATTTAAATGCGAAAAACTTGTTTTTCCTGAAATTTGAAGCAATTCATGCACAAAGATTGTACATCAATTCGAATTTGTTAGCATTCATCAAAAAAAAAAGAGAAACAAAAACCGAATGTGAATGTGCAGGCCACGGGCTGGTGGCTATGGTGGCCGGAGGCGCAGCTGCATGGCGCGGCAGTAGTGACGGTTGAATGATAGCAGGCTGGTAGCGTAGAGCAGTAGTCGCCTCTGTTTTGCCTGAAACAGAGCTTTGGGCTGCTGCAGTGCTGCTGGGTTGTTTTCCTTGCGGCTGCTGCTTGATTGAAATTATTTTTTTTTAATTTTTTTAATTTTATTTTTTTTTTGGGAATGCTTTTAAAATAGTCTCACTTAAATTAGTTAAGTTTGACTAAAATTAAAGGATATTTTATATGCTCTTAAAATAGTCTCACTTAAATTAGTTAAGTTTGACTAAAATTAAAGGATATTTTATATGCTATTAAAATAGTCTCACTTAAATTAGTTAAGTTTGACTAAAATTAAAGGATATTTTATATGCTCTTAAAATAGTCTCACTTAAATTAGTTAAGTTTGACTAAACATAAAGGGTATTTTATATGCTAATTGTTATGACCATTTAGTTTGATATATTGCATTGGTAATGCCGTTTATATTATTTGATATTATTTTGACATGTTATGACTAGTATGGCCCAAAACAAATATTTATATATAAAATTAGGATAGTATATACGATCTTCGAATTGTTTGTTTTGAATGTAATTATATACGATCTGCGAATCGTTTGTTTTGAATGTTATTAAATACGATCTGCGTATCGTTAATTTTGTATTTTTTTTTATACAAAGTATGTAATCACAAATGAAACGAGTTTCAAGGAAGGTGATCAATGGAGATTCATAGAAGCTTCATGAAGATTAGTTTTTTTTTTTAGGGGCCATACTAGATCATTTTTTATTCATGCTTTTATTTGCTTTGAGGGTTTATTTTATTTTGATCTTTGCTTGCATAAGTTTATGAATTGGTTAAGTATGCTATGTGTTCATTTAATATTAACCATGTTTATTAACTTGAATCCCCATAAATAATATTGAGTTTTATTGTTTTTCTAAACAACACCTATAAGCCTTTGATAATGAGTAATACATTCTGCCAAAGCGAGGTATTGCTCATAATTCTTGGGATATTGGGTAAATTTTTATTTGAAAATTTATAGGTTCATGTTTGGTTTCACTCAACAAAATCATCAAAAAACAAAGTTTTGGGTTTTGAAACTAAGAGATAGGATTGAACAAAGGATTATTAATCTATCTACTAAGAGTTATAATTAGTTATAATTAGTAAAACGTTTACTTACCTTAACTACTATAGTTAAAGGCAGGGCCAAAGTCCGTTTGACTGTAGTGGGAAAGGATCTTAGTTATCATTTATTCAAAAGGGGATTTTAAATTTTGAATAAATTATTAGACTTGTTTAATTACTGCTTATTGATAGACTATTAATTTTGCTTTATTACATTGTTGTAGAAATCATGTCTGTTTCAACTAACAACAACACTCCTGCTTTTAACTTGCGCTGTGTCTTGAAAATAGACAAATTGAATGCAAACAACTTCCTTGAATGGGAAATGGCTGTGAGAATATTTCTCAAAGCTGAAGGAAGGGAAAGTGTTCTTGACACTCCACTCCCTGAACCCCTGCCAGAAACTGCAACAGTTGCAGAAAAAAGAGCTAGACAAAATCTCGAGGCCAATTCTGTGCAAGTAACATGTCTGATGCTTGCTTGCATGGAACATGATTTTCAAAAACGTTTTAACAATCTTGATGCCTACACAATAGTCCAGCAACTTAGAACAATGTTCGAAAAGAATGCTCGATTAGAGAGATTTGAAGCTAATTGTAAACTTTTGGAATGCAAACTGGGCAAGGGAAAACCCGTCGGACCCCATGTGTTCGCCTTGATAGGGCATTTTCAAGTCATGGAAAAGTTGGGTTTTCCTTATCCGAAATAGCCGGCCACTGATATTGTGATCAGATCCTTGCCAGAATTGCATGGTATGCTTGTTCAGGCTGAAAGGAGCTTACCTACTAAACCTGCACTGAAAGATGTGCTCATGGTCAGAAAGAATAAAAAGTTCAAGAAGAAAGGGGCTCCTAAATGGAATGGCAATGGAAAGGTAGTTACCACTAATGCCTCTTCCAAACCAAAGGCTACTCCAAAGGCTAAAGTAGCAGCACTACATGAGTGCTACCACTGCCACAAGATTGGCCATTAGAAGAGGAACTGCCCCGTCTATCTAGAAGGAAAAAAGTCTGGTGCTTTATCTTCAGGTATATATGTTATTGAAATTAATTTAGCGACTTTGGCTTCTTGGGTATTTGATACTGCTTGTGGGTCTCACATTACTAGTAATGTGCAGGGTCTAAAAAGAAGTAGAAGCTTGAGCAAAGGTGAGGTGGATCTCCGAGTCGGAAATGGAGCAAGAGTTGCTGCTTTAGCTGTTGGAGTTTATATTTTAACATTACCCTCTGGTTTAATTTTAGAACTAAATAATTGTTATTATGTTCCTGCCATCACCAAGAACATTATTTCAATTCTGGTTTTGGACACGGAAGGTTTTTCATTTACTATTAAGAATAATTGTTGTTCTGCATATTTAAATAATATGTTTTATGTTTCAGCTAAATTGTTAAATGGGTTGTATGTGCTAGACTTAGAAACTCACATCTATAACATAGACAGCAAGAAACGTAAAACAAATGATTCAAACCCCACTTACCTATGGCATTGTCGATTAGGCCACATAAGTTCAAAACGCATAGAAAAACTTCATAAAGATGGAATTCTAAAATCATTTGATTTTGAATCATTTGGTATTTGTGAGTTTTGCTTGATGGGGAAAATAATAAAATCACCTTTCACAGGTACAAGTGAAAGGGCCAATGACCTCTTAGCTCTCATACATACTGATGTATGTGGACCTATGAGTACCATGGCTCGAGGTGGTTACAGCTACTTTATAATCTTTACTGATGATGTAAGTAAATATTGATATGTTTACCTCATGAGACATAAGTGGGAGTCTTTTGAAAAGTTCAAGGAATATCAAAATGAAGTAGAGAACCAAATTGGAAAGAAAATAAAAGCATTACGATCCGATCGTGGTGGTGAATACTTGTCTCATGAGTTTGATGATCATTTGAAAAAACGAGGCATACTCTCACAATTAACTCCACCAGGAACACCACAATGGAATGGCGTCTCTGAGAGGAGGAATCGAACTCTATTAGATATGGTTCGATCAGTGATGAGTCTTGCTAATCTTCCTATTTCATTTTGGGGATTTGCATTGGATACAGCTGTATTCACACTTAAGAGAGCACCTATCAAAGCAGTTGAAAAGACACCATATGAGATGTGGACGGGAAATGCTCCAAAGTTGTCTTTTCTAAGGATTTGGGGTTGCGAAGCTTATGTAAAACGTTTAATATCTGATAAACTAGCAACTAAATCTGACAAATGTCTTTTTGTGGGTTACCCAAAACAGACAAAGGGATACTACTTTTACAACCAAAGTGAAAACAAAGTATTTGTTGCTCGCAATGGTGTCTTTCTAGAACAGGAATTTATTTCTAGAAAAACAAGTGGGAGTAATGTATATCTTGAAGAAGTTCGAGATGAGCAACAAATGGATAAGGTTAACACCTCATCAGAGGCGCCCCAGCATGATAATGCCCAGGAGGAAATGCATTCAACGCACTTACCTCCTACCGCCGCAAGTGGAGAAAATCCATGCGAAGTCACTCTACCTAATGAGGCAGAAACTTCTCTTGTTGTTCCCCTATGTAAGTCTAGTAGGACAATAATTCCGTCAAGAAGATATATTGATTTCCTTTTGACAGAAAACTCTGAAATAACCATGTTAGAATCAGAAGAGCCTACTAATCACAAAGATGCTTTGGAGAGTCCTGACTCCGAAAAATGGCTTGAAGCCATGAATTCTGAAATGGATTCCATGTCTGAAAATCAAGTATGGGACTTGGTTGATCTGCCTGATCGGGTAAAACACATTGGATGCAAATGGATTTTCAAACTGAAAACAGACAAGGATGGAAACATTAGTGTTTTCAAAGCAAGGTTGGTAGCAAAAGTTTTCAAACAAATTCATGGCATAGACTATGATGAAACTTTTTCTCCAGTAGCCATGCTGAAATCCATTAGGATAATCCTTGCGATAGCTGCCTTTCATGACTTTGAAATATGGCAAATGGACGTCAAAACTGCCTTTTTGAATGGGTTCTTAAAAGAGGATGTGTACATGACATAACCACAAGGTTTTGAAGATCCCAAAAATCCAAGAAAGGTATGCAAGCTTAAGAGAACCATTTATGGATTGAAGCAAGCATCAAGGAGTTGGAACCTTAGATTTGATGAGGCAGTCAAAGAGTTTGGTTTTCTTAGAAATGAAGAGGAATCTTGTGTATACAAGAAGTTAAGTGGGAATAATATCACCTTTCTGGTCTTGTATGTAGATGACATACTCCTCATTGGGAATGACAAAAATATACTTGAGTCGGTCAAGCAATGGCTTAAAAGTCATTTCTCTATGAAAGACCTGGGAGAGGCTGAGTACATACTGGGAATAAAGATCTATAGGGATAGATCGAGGAGACTTATTGGACTAAATCAAGAGACTTACATAGATAAGATTCTCACAAAGTTCAAAATGGAAAGCTCCAAAAGAGGGTTTATTCCTATGCAACATGGCATTAAACTTTGCAAGACTATGTGCCCATCGAGTTCAGAAGAGTTCAAGCGTATGAATAATGTTCCTTATGCTTCTGCAATAGGATCAATCATGTACGCTATGATATGTACTCGACCAGATGTTGCATTTGCTTTGAGTATGTGCAGCAGATACCAGTCCAATCCAGGAGATGCACACTGGATAGCAGCGAAAAATATCCTCAAGTACTTAAGAAGGAAAAAGGATAAATTTCTGGTATATGGCGGAGCTAATGAGTTGTTTGTCACTGGATACACTGATGCAAGCTTCCAAACTGACAAAGATGACTTCCGATCCCAATCTGGTTTCATATTTTGTCTGAATGGAGGAGCTGTGAGCTGGAAGAGCTCCAAGCAGAGTTCAGTTGCAGATTCTACAACAGAGGCTGAGTACATAGCAGCAGCTGAAGCAGCAAAAGAGGCTGTTTGGATTAAAAAGTTCGTTAGTGAACTGGGTGTCATTCCTAGCATTGAGAATGGCATCAAGTTGTATTGTGATAACGAAGGTGCTATTGCTCAATCCAAGGAACCTAGATCTCACCAAAAATCTAAACATGTTGAAAGAAAATTCCATCTTATTCGAGAAATTGTTGGAAGACAGGATGTAATAATAAGTAGAGTTGATACCACGGATAACATAGCAGATCCGTTGACTAAACCACTCCCTCAGCCGAAGCATGAGAGTCATACTAGGTCCATGGGGCTTAAGCATATAGGAGAATGTCTTTAAGTTGTTTACTTCATGTTTACAATTATAAAGAATTTTGTTTACCATATGTTTGGGATGTTTATCAATAATATAAATAGTTTGTTTCTTATGTAATTGCTTGGTTTAGTATTAAACAAAATGTCCATATAATTTGTGTTTTCAATAGGATTATTGGAAACGTTTCGATAATGGAACCCTATAAGTGAACTGAAATCACAATTTATCTAATGTCCCTAATCTAAATCACTAAATTGGACATAAGTGGTTTATTAAAGATTAGCATATAATTAATTGATAGCTCGGTTCCATGGGCTATGGAAACATGAAGATGTTTAATTAATTATATGGATGCATGCCCGATGCATTGAGACTTGACCTAATCTGATTCTAAAGGGTAGAATCAAATCCTTATATTTAGTGGATTCCTTAGACATGAGTATGTCTTAATCACTACGAAATAATTAGTTTAACCTTGACGCTGTTAAACGTTGTGCTGTAATAGGAGGCTGTAAAGGCAGTGATCAGGTGGACTAAGAATTGAGTGGGAGTTATGGTCATACAAGAATGAATAAGTCCTCCTAGGTGATAGGATTGGTGTGTAGGCCTCTTGATGAGCGAGAATTGAAAATAGCATGGCCATGCGGAATAAGATTAAGTGGTTAATCCTTAGTTGAACAATTCGAACTCAGAGATCAAGAAACATAATTTGAGAAATAACACAGTGTTGTCAAATTTCATATTAAGTGGTTTAAGGAATTTATAATTGTGCAATTGTCTTCGGACAAGTGGGAGATTGAAGGGATATGTCCTTAGACATTTCCGACAATTACTAAATATATAAATATATAGGATATTTATAAAGATAATAAAGTTAATTATTATTAGTAATTATATTTACTTGCTAGAGAATAAATATAATTGGTGGGTCAATAATAATTGGACCACAACTAATATAATTAATCCTATAAGGTCTTACAAAAGAATCAATTGAACGATAGATGACTCAAGCCCATTAGGAGTATGGGTTTTGTGATCCAATTAGGTTAACAAAAGAATCAGATTCTTTTGACCTAGGTCATGAGTATTATATAAGGAGAGAATATGAGTAATAAAGGTCATGAAAAAGAGTCAGCAACTTTGAGACTCTTCTTCTTCACCATACTCTAGTCTCTATAAACCAGTAAAAGCAAGAGTAACATATACTCTTCCGTTCTAGCAAACGTTGGTATTCAATTGATTCTGGTAGACTGAATAGAGGAGCAACGTTTGAGGCTCTATAGATTATCTTAACACGTTAATTCTTGTGGATTTCACGCTACAAAGGTCATATAGACTTATCCTTTTATATGATTCATGTGTCTGATTATGTTTATGATCTTGAAATAGATGTTAGGGAAGTGTTTCCTGAAATTCCGCTTATTACGCATCTATGGAATTCCAACATATGATTACATAACAATTGACTAATAGTAATAGCCTATCAATCGCATCTAATGTTAACTGTTAAAGATAAACAGGTTCAAAACCTTTGCCAGTTTCAAAAGGGCTTTTTTCAAAAAAAAAAAAAAAAAAAAAAAAAAAAAGAGCAAAAATAGGAGTTGAATTGCTGTTATGCGATTGCTTTAATACAATATTCCTTCGATGATAACTAAAACAACACATTTCTTCATTAAGAGCAACTTGAATTCAAGATTTGAAGAAAAATACAAAAATGACTACTAGGAGAACTCCTAGCACGACCAAGAGCAAAACCGAGTCCACTTTGTCGTGAATGAATATTCTCTTGAACTTGTTTTTGTTGGTTAGACAAAGAAGCTTTGCTAGCCATGTCAATAATTTCCTCTGCATCAGCATCACTCCATAGGGATTATAGTTTCAATTAGAGAAACATTCATGAGCACATCATCTAATATATTAACCTTAAAATGGAGGATGTACCCTGTAGAAGTATACAGATAAAACCCAAACCGAAAAACCCCTAAATTCAAGTAGACAAATCAAAGAAAAATATCAAATTCATACCAAATTTTTGAGCAAGCAGAAATGGGGAACGAAAGGAGAGATAAACGGTAAAGAAATCCCTAATTTAAGTAAAATCAATACCCAAAACCCTAAATTCTAGTAGCCAAAATAAAGAAAAATATTAAATTCTTACCTTATAAACAACCCTATGTAGAATGAAGAAATGGGGAATTAAAGAGAAAACAAGTTAATGGATCTGTGTAGGGAGGAAGGGGAACTAAGTGAGGAAAGGTAAAGTGATGAGCGAGAAAGGACACTGAGTTATGAAGAGTGAAATGTGGAAGAAAAGGAAAAAAGGTAGAAACAGCGTTTTCACTTTTCATGAGAATTGATGCTTTACAAATGTTTTATAGTTAGTGGATAGGGAGAAAAAATGATATTTTTGGAAGAATAATGTGTTGTATTGTATGATATGATGTTATTTATAGATGAAAAATGACAGTGGGCGGGAAAAATGAAAATTTTAACCTCCAACTAACCGTCGACTAAACACCGAGCAACATGCGTCTTCTAATATTACTGACTAAATAGGGTAGTCGACAATTTTCGACAATTTTTTTTGGGATTTTCAATCAGTATTTAGTCGGAAAATTTTAACAAGCATTTAGTAGGAATTTAGTCTGAAATTCCGACTAACCACGAAAGTCGGTATTTTTCGAATGTTTCATGGAAAGCCGGTGACATCAGTCTGTGGACGGACGTTTTTATTGTATTGATATATGGCAAGTGTATAGGAATAAAATCGATTTTAAGGATATTGTCATATATTTAGAGATCAAAATTGTAATGCGTAAAATGTAATCTTAACTTGATTATCCACTAGTCGTGTTAAGATAGATAATATCTTCTATTATCTCAATAATATAGCATAGCAAAATTAGAGCAAAATATGTTTGCCTTTAAACCAAACGACTACATTATTCATAGAATATACTCCCTATATCCCAATTCAATTTGCACAATTTTCTATTGGAGTCATTCTTATTTGATTTGCATCATTTTTATTTTTTGATAATGGCCCACCAATTTCTTCTAATGTCATTTTTACATTTTGATTCTCTTTTAATTTCACACATATAATTTATTCTCTTTCTCTTTATTTATTATCATTATTCATTTTTTCTTAAAAAACTTTCACTTTATCTTTGATTCCATTATAATAGGATAGAGGGAGTAAGTTCTTTGAACTTATATTCCATGCTACATAAACAATATAAGCACAATAAACAAAAGCATATATGACTTAATATTTTGAATAATAATAAACATTGACTTTTGTCTTCTAGCATAAAATATAAAAACTAATTTTGATTAGTAATAATTCAGTATGATGTGCGACATAATTGAGCGCATTATGTTCATGCATGTAAAATAAGATAAAGTTTTTGTTATTTTTTTTTCTATTGCTAAATTTGTAAAAAATAGAAAACATCATATTAGTAGACCTATCATAATTACTAAGCGCAACCAACATTTTTATTTAGATATGCCTTTGTGTAGATGGGACAGGGGTGGAGTGGCTGTTGGAGCTTGAGAGGGTGTTAGGGGCTTGATAGGAGGAGTAGTGACTGGCTTCAAGTTGGGCATAGTAGGGGAGAACACTGGTAGAAAAAAAATTATATGTTGAAGTTTTTTAGCACTTTTGACTGTGTTTTTTTACTCAATTCTATTAGCAGCAAATACCATTTATTTTACGTTTCCATTTTAAACAAGAACAGAAAATATATTGTATGCTACGATTCTCTATAGAGATCACTGATGTACTTTTTCTATAATTTTTATAATATTGCTAAATGATAATAACAATTATGATTACTATACATTTACATAATAACAGTAATGATACAATTAATATATGATAACGAAATTATATATAAAATTAAAAAAAAAAAACCTAAATAATATTACAATATAAAATACAAACTACATGAAGATAATTTAACAATTAAGACAACAAAGGGTTAAGTTTTAAAAGGAAGTTCTAAATTGGGATTTCCAAGAATTAAAACAAGATAGAATATCCAGAGCATTTCTTACAAATGAGCAGCTTTGAATGATGGCCAAATGCAGTAGACACCTTTAAATATGTTATGTGTTTGCTTGCGAGGGTAAGGAGGAGGGACATTAAGAGATCGGTTTGGGCTTTAAAAATGTTGGTTGATCTTTTCTTTGCAAGTTTTGAATGATTTCCAGAAGGAACTTTCAGAATTTTTCCAAAAAAGTTTTTCAGTGAAGGATAATCAACAATTTTTAACTTCAGATAAGCACAATAATATCTCTTTTTCATCTATAATTTGTAAGTTTCCATAAAAGGGGAAAGTTGAAAGGGGGTACTGTGCTTCACTATAGTTAATAATATGCCAAAAAGGAGAATTTTTCAAAATATCAAAGTAGAGAAAAAAAATTTAGTTGAAAAAATCCATGTTTAGAAAATCTAAACAACAATTTTCTTATATAAGAAAATCTCCCCATTTTGCTTTATGCTCATCATCAATAAACCAAGTATCAAGTATTATATTAGTGTTTACCTTTTGATATTGGGTTAGGAATCATTATAAGAGAAGCTTCCATTCACAAAGGCAGAAGGAGTATTATCGGAGTCAAGTTTATAAGTGACGCCCATTCTTGTCCTTTTTTGCTTGGAGCTGCGTGGAGTTGAGTGCTCAATAGTCGTGCTCTTCACTTTTGAAGCTGGAGATTTTTGTTTGGGAAGTGTCATTATTGAGGGAAGTTGAAGCTAAGTAGTAATGAAGATGTGGGAGATACAAATGGTTTTTGAGTGTTAAGTGGAGGCATGGTAAAAGTACATAGGAGGGAGGTTAATAAAGAAAAAGTTGGGATTGCTTGATGTGGACAATTTTAGGGTGTGTGTCTGTGTGTGTGTGGGGGGGCGGGGGGGGGGGGGGGGGTTAATTATGGCAATTGTAAGATTGATGGGGATTGAGAGGTAAGGTTTAATTATTGGGTTAAGATATTTAGATGGGATAGTTGTAGGAGGAAAAATTGGGGTTTTCTTTTACCATGTATAATGAGAATTAGTTTAGGAAATTTTTTTGTGTGCAATTTTTGCAAAAAAGGAATAGTTTTTAGAAAAGATTATATTGGAAAAAAAATTTCCCTAAAAGAAGGTTTGATAGTTTTCCAAATAGGCAAGAGCATTATTTTTAAAACAAAATACGAAAGAATATTTTTAATGATAGCATATAAAATATTACAATAAATTAGAAATAAAAAGTTGTAACTTTTATTTTTAAAATACAATTTTTAAAATAATATTGGCCAAAAATATATAGAAAAATATTCGGATCAGGTCAATATTTTGATCCAATTTAATTTTCCAAAACGGTATTGATATTGTCGAGTTGTCAAGCCCTTGACATCAGTGTCAAGGCCTTGAAATTAGAAGTCTAACTAAATGCAACATATGAATTCAAACAAAATTAAAATGTGATGCTCCCTTAAGGTTGAGCACCCTTTTTTAACATACCTAATTCTTGAAATAAGTAGTTGAATCTTTTTTCGGACAATTATTTCGTGAATATATCCGCAATTTGATAGTGTGTTGAATAAAGCCAATAGTGATGTCCTTGTAGTTATAATTATCTCGTATGCAGTGGTGTTGATAAAAGGTTTTCACAATCATTATGTTAAACCCTAAATCAAACTGTATATATAACGACCTACGCATTACACAAGTATAGTGGGGTAGGGAATCGAACGACCAAGACAAGGGATAAAAATAAACTATATGTCTCAATATAACAAGGTTTTATGGGTTAAGGTAAATCTAAAATTAATGAAAAAAATAACAAGCAAGATTAAATAACGATGTAAAGCACCAGCAGGAAAACGGGGTTAAGATTAGATTCACCCTAGTAAAGTGATTTTAAAAGAAGATATATTAGGTTAGAGAAAATCAAACAATAACTAATCTAGGTAACTAAGAATACGAGAGGAAGTTGGTGATTGCACAAATCACAACAAACGACCTATAATTACCCTATGTCTCTAAAGGAGTTGCAGGACAAGATTCATATCGGGTTTCAATGACCCAATATTGATATCTTTACTCTAATCCTAAACAATGAATAACATGGTTTTTTTCATAGGATTTCACTAATCAAACCCCTAAAAGAACTACTCACATATGGTAGAAATGTATGACATAATGGAAATAAATGAAACAATAACCATAAGCATGATGAAAACGAAATAAAACAAGCAAAAGTAAAAATGATAGAGGTAATAACTATTCTATTGAAGCAACAAATGTAAAGGAAAGCAATAAATGTAATAAATAAACTCAAAAGCAATAAAGAGATTGATGCTCACAACCCAATGTTCGTGAAATAATAAGGAGGTAGTGAAGCTTCATAACCAAGGTTGAATTCCAAATGCTAGAAAGTACAGACTTGGAAATGTAAAAGATTAACAACATAAACACTTTGAAACTAAGGTTTTAAGAACTATGAAATGCTTAAGATTAACAAAACGAATGTAGAGAAAGTATTGAAGGCTAAGCATGAGGGTTTCTACAGAAAAAATGGGGTATATATAGGGGTTTTGGATGCCCAAAATTACCGTTTAGTTTGGTTTGAGAATAAATAACATTTTCGCAGAAAATAGGGCCATTAGCCCGAATGGGGAACCATTTGCCTGAATTTCGATGACTACAAAATTTCAGAACCTGATACAAGAAGCCATTCGCCTGAATGTTAGTGTCATTCACCTGAATGGAAGGCCATTCGCCTGAATGGGGCTTCATTCACATATGCCACTAAGCTTGGTGAAGTTTTGTAAAGTTGGAAGTTCTATTCGTACGAATGATCATTCAATTCGCCCGAATGGAGGGCCATTCGCCCAAATAGGGCTCATTCGCCTGTTCCAACAAGTTTGCCATTTTTCTCGAGCATGCAACATACTATTCACCCGAATGGTGCTTTGGTTCAACTGAATCACTACAGCAACTAGGACTTTTAAACCTTGAAGGCATCAACAAGCTTCCAAACTCAGTGGCAATCCGAGAGAATCCTCGATTTTCATGCCTAAGTCTTAAAACACATCGATATTGACCATGTTGTCTCTAAATCACCTGAAATAATCACAACATAACCCCAAAGACAAGAACAAGGTAAAATCATGCTTGATGTGCATAATAATGATTGAAAATCATGAAACTTGGCATAATAAAGGATATTTAATGCAATCATAAATGAGCATAACAACTCTTCCAAGCTAGAACTTTGTTAGTCCCTAGCAAACAAATGATCATGGCAACGAGTATACTCAAGGGAAAACAAATTGGAAGCAAAAAGAAATGAGGCATGCGAAAACTAAACAATGCAAGTTGTGTACACATAAACTATTTCTTAGACATAGGCATGCAAGTACAATGAGCTCAAGGTAGCATAATACCAAGAAGAACAACATTTTCCACAAACTCGGGATCACTAAACAAGCTACAACAAAGGCCATGCCACCCACTACCTAAAGAAGTCGCACATCTACCTTCTCAACGTTATTTCCCAAAAAATGTGGGAAATTTCTAATATGCTCATGTGTTTGATAAGGTATGTGTTTCGCTCAAAATTGTCCAACTAAAGATGAGCCGGGAATAAAACACCTAAATAGGAAGAAATCTTAGGAATTGTATCTTATTTACGCTCCAGCATAGAACTTACTAATCAAGCCACGTCAAACAGGTTAAGAAGGAGTAGTAATGTAGGCTAGGGTCAGGTGGGGTAAAATTTAGAAATGTGGCGCTAAAATAGAGGATAGAAAGCGATCCAAGACAATAGAACCAACAACTCTAACTTCCAACAACAATACCAACCCAAAAGCCTCAAAATAAGCATAAATGAACTCTAAAATATCACACTAACTTTATTCTCAATAATTTTTTTGTTTTTGTATTACTTTTTCTCTTTTCTTTGTGTTTTACAAACTCAATTTCTTTTTGAGCTCATTCACTTTTTATTGATGTTTCTCGCTCAACAAATATATATAAACTTTGGGGAGCACAAGAAGAAAAGGCAGAAACAAATAAACCACAAGTAATGTGTAAAGTAAAATCATCTAATTACAACCACTTTGTCAACCAAAAACCTATAGCATAATGCAAACATGCAACCACCATAATCATTTGGCTATCCTCTAGTTAAAAAGAGGAAACCTGTGGCTTATGTGGAGTTTAAATAGTGTAATTACAAAGAAAAAGTTAAAGGCACAGAATTGTCTTAACCTAAAGTCGATAGATGTACAAGGTAGCCAATTTGGCTAAGTAGTTATAACTACAAACGTGTTATCATCCCTTGCATTAAGAAAAGTAGAATATGCTGGAGAAGAAAAAACACAATCCTAAGATTGCCTAAGTTAAGTGGAAAACAGTCAATCAACTCAATGACATAGGACTCACAATAGAGGCTTAGAAAGTTCAATCTTAACTAAGCTAGCCGAAATGCGCATCAATAGGTAGTCATCCAAGCCAAAAACCAGGCAAGCCCAGACCCCCCAAGTTAAGTGCAAAACAGTCAATCAACTTAATCCCAAAACAAGCACAAGGCTAGGAAAACATGAGTATGCGTAAAACCATTATAAAGTACACAATAGAAGCTTGTAAGTTTTTATTCAATATTTCTCTTTTTATTTTTGTGCTTTTTGTTTTTTTTAAAGGATATATAAAATGAAAAGAAAGGAAACATAAACATATACAACATAAACAAGCAACTTTGGATTTTCATGTGGGAGTAACAAATCGTACTAAGAGGTAAGTGAAATAGGCACTCACCTTGATGATTATGTAGAAGAACTTTGGATTTTCATGCGGTAGCAACAGATCGTACAAAGATCAAATGAAATGCATCATAAGGATGAGAGTAGAAGAACTTGAAAATAATACCAAGAAAACAAAACCAATCAACAAAGAAAAAAAGAACCAACAACGACATCAAAACCAAAAACTATATAGAGCAAAAGACCAACAACCAAACAATAAAGTGATAAGTAGTAGTAGAGGATATACCCCCCAAGCTAGACTAAAGCGGTCCTCGGTGTTAAGGGAGGCCCAAAGCACAAACACTACTCATCACCAATGAAACCCTCATCCCTTAGGTCAACATGCTCTTTCTCAACCTCTTCTTATTCCTCACCCTCAATGTTCATCCCATAGTCTCCCCTAATATCCGTTTGAGGGCCAAGAAGAGTGAAATTATAAAATCTATGCCTAACCACACGTAGCCGATCAAACCCATCACTCAAAGATATTTCATAATAATTGTCATTTTAGGGGTACCAAGAGGAGTTCACCATGCTTCTGCCAACCATGTGGGAGCAGTATGCAATGTCATACCACGAGTATCTTACCCTTTCAAAGTTCTACTCGACCTAATCGAGTCGCGAAATGTGATGGGCTTGGGTAGTGAGGATTTAGTCTAATTTAGGTTTAATACGACTAAGGAAAAACATAATCTCGAATTCATCCTCAGAATCCTCATCATCCAGAGCTACTAAAGCAGAGGCGCGGGCTCTGCCGCTGGATATAGAGGGTGTGAGGACAAGAAGGGGGCCTGAAGGGGGGCTCGACTGCGTACCTCGGTACATCTACATCTATGAGGTACCGTTATCAAATTGTAAGGGAGGAGGGGATGGTGCGGTCTTTGAGGTACCCCAACGGCAGAGGTTCTGTGTGGATCAAGTCTGCTCTCACTAAACACTGCTCGTGAAGGGTGGTTTGACTGGAAAACTATCATTGAATTCTAACGGATTGCTTACTTCTAAGAACGTTGCGATGTGTTGCATTCCTTAACGGAATGGATATATGCAACCTACCCTCATGTTGGCATTGGCTCACAAAATTGAGAAACTCGTATGTTAAAAGCTTGCGGGTAGGGTGCTACATGTTTATCAAATTTTGTAGGCCACAAGAGTCGTCAACAATTCAAAAAAAATTATCATAAATATCAATACACTGTAAAATTGAAAGATCTAAATATCGAATTGTTGGCTCTCTCAGGTTTTGATGATGACTACACTTACTATAAACAAATGTGTTCTAGAGATTGCGTGCAGGTCGATATTCGATCTTGATAAAGATCGTTAATAGTGCCTAAGACTTGGTCCATAAACTGTGTATATGTCAAATATATCCAATGATGTTAAATAAGAAAGATCGCTTAGGATGTCAAATGTAGACAGGAGATCTACTGTTCCCAAGTTTGATTTTATCTGAAGATATTTATTGATGGAGACAGTGCTCTGTAGAATATATTTTTTCGAATTTTAGTTGATGTATTGGTTAAAATTAATATGTTGCATCATTAATTTAATAAGTTAGTTGGCAAAATATTTTTATATCTATCTTATAAATAACCGTACATTTTCTAAAAGTAGAGAAAACTTCTTATTTTTCTCCACATATATAGGCTTGCAATATGGGTTTAATTAAGAAAAAACTACCTTGCCTATTTTTAGAAAAGTAACTGTGGCTATTTTACTTTCTATTCATGTTCCACTTACTTCTCCTTAATTTTAGGAATAAGGATGTAGTAGTAGTTATTTCTTTTACTAGCTACGTGAACTCCTATATAAAAAAAGTCATTTTTCTTTAACAGGTTTTTTCTAAGAGGGGTGTCGATACGTGAGATTGAAAATAAAATAAGAAATATTTTTGCTCAAAAAATTGCCAATTAACCAAAAATATTTTCTTGTGCAACTCATTAATTTTATCCTTAGGAATTTGGCCTTTATAAAAGTTTTTTTTAGAGAATTGTTATAACTAGACTTGGAGAAGTCTAGGAGAGAAGAGACAAGCTTCGTGTGAAGCAAGAGAAGGAGAAAGAGTAGGAGAAGGAGAAACAGAAGGAGAAGGAGAAGGAGAAGGAGAAGTTGGCATAGTTTTGTTTATTTGTTTTATATAAATATAACTAGTTGCCTAAAACATAGTAGAGAATTTTGAAATCCCCGGGGCTCGTGGTTTTTCCTTCTATTTAGACCTAGAAGGTTTCCACGTAAAATTGTGTTGTATCTTTCTTATTTTTCGCATCAAGTTTAAGTTTTAATTCTGCAATCTAATTTCGCAAAAATAGGCAAAACCACTTAAACTTATCAAACAACAATTCACCCCCACCTCTTGTTGTCGTCCACCATCTCTAACCCTTTTTACAAGGATAGAGTTGATTACTTGTACCTTTAACCGTTAAAAACGGTCGAATTACTCCAAAGATGTGAAGACCATCATTTTATACTCTTCGTCAAACCAAGGTTCTTGGTCTAGGAGACGTTGTGGTTGCTTGGGTGATGGAGCTGGTTGCTCATCCCCTACAGCCCTTGAGGAAGATCCTTCTCTATGGTTTCTAGACCTCTTGAATGGTAGTCTTAAGTATCTACGGGCTCCCATGGTGGTTTGATTGATGATGATGATGGTTAAAGGGTGGTCTAAGTGATAGAGTAAGAGAGATGAGAGAAATAGGGTTTATGAGAGAGAAAAAGTAGGGGAGAATGGGGAAATGTAGATGGAAAAACCGAGTGAAGGGAGGGGTATTTATAGAATAACAGATCCAGGGGTCATTCTCTGAATACCTAGCCATATTCGTCCAAATTTCGGGCATTTCAAATAACTAATTGCAACATTATTCCCCCGAATGGAGCTCTCATTTACCCGAATAAGATCCATTCGCCCGAACTAATTTCTATTCGACCTTTGCAGACAATTTGGAGCTCATAATGGGAAGCACCCTCATTCGGACAAATGGCATTAGTCATTCGGCCGAATGGGCTTAATTCACCCAACTCAAGTTTCATTCATGTGTTTCAGAAGTTTTCCAAAATCATAACATAATTTTTGACATCATTCGGCTGAATGGCATGACTTATTCGGCCTTTTCATAACCTGGGCCAAGCTGCCATTCCAAAGAATATCTCACAAAAGATCAAATTGCATCCAAACATCAAAAGATAAATCCACTCTGTTGGCCTCTTAGGTTTTGATGATGACTTCACTTTTAAATAAACAAACATGTTTTAGAGATTATCTTGTAGGTAAATATCCAATTTTGTTAAAATCGTTGATGAAGCCTATGACTTGGTTCGTGGAAGTTGTACGTGTCTTAAATATCCAAGAAATTAGATAAATGCTTAGGATGTTAAAAGTAGACAGGCGGTCTACTGTTCCCAAAGTTGACAATCTGTCGGAAGTTGTAGATGGAGACAGTACACTGTTCCTACGTTGCAAGTCTGCAGAAGACATCAGCTGGAAAACTGCAAATAATTTATTTTCTGTTTTTAAGTTGATGTAACAGTTAAGATGTAAATTAGTTGCTTAATTAATTAATAAGTTGGTTGGCAAAACTATTTTTAGTCATCTAAAAATAACCTAAGACTTATTCTTTATTGAGAAAAGGTCTCCTTTTATTTAGGATCTTCATTGCACTCCTATGCTATTTTTAGCTTGAAGGAACTGTCTCCTATTTTTAGCAAATGGTAACCGGTTCTATTTTTGGTTCTCCACTATCTTTTGCTTTAGGAACAAGTAAGTTAGTGGAAGTTATTTTGCAAAAGAAAGTTACGGCAGTTCTCATTATAAATAGGAGGAACTACGCCTAAACTGATTTTGTATCCAAGAGTGTCCAATAAGAGAGATCAATTAAGAAAAATATTTTAAGCTATTTCATGCCAATTAATTTATTATATTTTTCTTAAAGCAACTATTTAATTTTTATCCTCTTGAGAATTTGGCCTTGTAAGGGTAATTGAGTGTTTTGCTGTAACTAGACTTAAGGGAAGTCTAGGGGATTAGAGAAGCTTCAAGTGAAGCGTGAAAATTAGAAGAGAAAGAGAAGGAGAAAGAGAAGAGAAAGAGAAATAGGCCTAGAATAGAGAAGCTTCAAGTGAAGCAAATTGTTTTATGTGATTGTAATTGATTGCCTAAAACATAGTAAGAATTTTGAAATCCGAGGGGTCGTGGTTTTTCCTTCTTATTAGGCCAAGAAGGTTTCCAAGTAAAATCTTTGTCTCCTTTTATCTTTTTCACTTCAAGTTTAAGTTCTATTGTTTTGTTATAATTCCGCAAAATTAGAGTCAAAAATCTTAAGCTTAATACACAACAATTCACCCCCCCCCCCCTTGTTGCATTCGACCATCTCTTTGTATTTCTACACACTCTCACGAAGCAAACCTCACAAATTGCATCCAAAAAAGAAAATCCAAAGGTAAACCGATTTACTAAATCGTTCAGCTCGACTTAGTTGGGCAACACCCAAAAACAAAGCCAAACAAAATATGAGGCAAAACCAGCTGCCTTAAAACCAAAAAAAAAAAAACTCAATAGAATTATCCTTCAAAGATCAGATACTCATTTTAGACCAGGGCATACCATAATCACTCAACTTCAACAACCACTAACCTGATTCTCTCAACCGTGTCGACCTTATGAAGCTTGGTTTCATGGAAAAACTTTATTTGGTTTCCATTCACAATGAAACTACTTCTATGGTGATCTTTTAGCTCTACCATTTCATAAGGAAGTACTTGTAGGATCTCGAACGGCCCCGACCACCTTGCTATTAGTTTGTCAGGAAACATCTTTGCCCCTGAGTTCAAAAAAGAGCACTTTGTATCCCACTTAGAACTCCCTTTTTAGAATTCATTGGTCATGGAAATGCTTGGTTTGCTCCTTGTACATATGCATATTGTTGAATGCTTCCAACCTAAGCTCTTCAACTTCTCTCAACTGAGTTGCCCTCCTTTCTTTTGATAGAGAGGGGTCCAACTTCAAGGTTTGGATTGTCCACCAACTCTTACATTCAGGACCTACGGAAAAGTGGCATGATTTTCCATACAAGAGTTGAAAGTGTGTTGCTCTAATAAGGGTTTTTTAGCATGTCCGGTGAGCCCATAATGCATCGTCAAGTTTAAGGGACCAATTCTTTCGGCTCTGGCTCACCACTTTTTAAGGGTCTTCTTAATCTACCTATGTGCTACCTTTACATGCTCTTGGGTTTCCGAATGGTAACGCGGTCTAAACTTGTGCACAACCCCGTACTTCCTCAACAACTTCTTCTACTCAACCTTTGCGAAATGAGAGCCACCATCACTTTTATATCACTATCTTGGGGACACCAAACCTCAAAAAGATTATGCTTTTACAGATTTTCATCACCATTTTATGATCATTAGTGGGTGAAGCAATGGCCTCCACCTGCTTGGACACGTAGTTAATAGTTACCAAAATACATTAGATCCCGCAAAAAGATATGAAAGGGCCCACGAAATCAATACCCTAGCAGTCGAACACCTCTCACTTGAAAATGTAATTTTGGGGCATCTCATGCCTTACAAAGATGTTTCACACTCTTTAACACATTTCACAACATTTCACAAACTCTTCGAAATCCTTATGCAAGGTGGGCCAATAGAATCCTACGGTGGCGACCTTAGCAGTTGTGTTCATTACTCCATGAGGACTTTGGGTACCTCTTCCTCAGTAATACAACAGCGAAGGATGCCATCGGCACAAGAATGGAACAAATAAGGGTCATTCCAAAAGAAATTTCCAACTCTTCCGAAGAAAGCCTATTTCATTGCCCTAGACTCAAACTCGGGTAACTCCCCAAAAGCCAAATAATTTGCAATATTTGCAAACCAAGGGGCTTTCCCAAAAACTAATGTTGTCATCAATCAACCATTTCATCATGGATAGAAAAATAGTCATCAACCATTGAGGGATCTCTCATCAAAGTTAAATTTGACATCTTTTTGAAGAAATTCATTCAAAGGTTTAGCTAAGGTCAAAAATCCCAATTTGAGACGCCTGTAGATGCCTACTTGCCCAAGAAAGGATCGTACCATGTGAACGAGGTAGTTACAAGAAGGTTATTTATAACATCTATCTTAATAGGGTCCACCTTATTACCCAAGTCAATGCCTTCCTACACCATAAAGTGATACTTCTCCCAATTCAACACTAGATTTATCTTTCGACACCGCATCAAAACTTTTTCAAGATATGTCAAGCATGTATCAAAAGACGAACCTCCAATAGAAAATAATCTATAACAGAGCATTGCAAAATCCAAATGGCATTCTCCAATAAGCAAAAGTCCCAAAACGACAAGTAAGAGTTGTTTTTCGTTGATCCTTGTTATTGATAGGAATTTGAAAGAAACCCGAGTAACCATTGATAATTGGTTTTCATAGTTATTATGTGAAACCTTAAACCAAGCATCATTTATAACAACCTACGCACTACACAAGTATAGTGGGGTAGGGGATCAAAATGCGAGGACAAAGGATAACAATAAACTTTGTATCTCAATATAACAAGGTTTTGTGGGTTGAAGAAAATCTAAAACAAATGACAAAAGTAACAAGCAAGGTTAATCAACGATGTACATCAAAGGAAAGAAAATGAGGTTAAGATTAGAATCACCTGATGAAGGTGATTTTAGAAGATATATTAGGTTAGAGGAAATCAAACAATAATTAGTCTACATACCAAAAAATACGAGAGGAAGTTGGTGATTCCACAAATCACAATGAACGACCTATAATCGCCCTATGTCTCCAAGGGAAAGGTAGGACAAAATTCGTATCGGGTTTCAAAGACCAAATATCATTACTTTTTCTCTAATCCTAAATAACGAGAAAACATAACATTTCCTACGATTTCACTGATGAAACCCCATAGAGAACTACTCACACATGAATGAAGTATAAAAAGCAATGAAAATCATTAAAAAAAACAACCATAAACATAATAAGCATTAAATGAAACCAACAAGAGTAAGCAATAAATATGAAGGCATACAACAAAATGTAATAAGTGAACTCAAAAGTAATGAGCAAATTAATACTCACAACCAATGTAGTAAAGATTCATAAACCAAGATTGAAATACAAATGCTAGTAAGTAAAGACTTGGAAATACAAAAGATTGAAAACATAAAACTAGGAAACTAGGGTTTAATG
>NC_080049.1:15483546-15520735 GCF_026212465.1 Amaranthus tricolor
TTCATAGCGCATTGTTTCATATAATTTAATTGTGCGTCGTTTAAGCGTGCTCCTAGGGATTGCTCTATATTGTGGTTGCAAAGTTTTTCTAGTGCAACGCTCGTATGTCCTACTTTCACCAAGGTTAAATGGAAATTCATCACAAATTACATACTTAGAAAATTCATCAATCATATCATCACGATTATATTTAAAAGGCATACCTGTGCTGGGAATGTCCCACTGTCGGCTTCCACTTGTGGTCCCGCTGCCGCTTGCTGCATGAGTTTCTTTTGTGATTCCATGCTTCTTTGCCAAATGTTTGTTAAAATATCCCGTACCACCACCTAACACGTATTCACAAAACAAAATAAATAAATTTTTATAAAATATGAATATATAATGTATGTATAAAAAACTGAAAAAATATTTACCTCTGACGAAATTGTATGAAACTAAGGACTTTACTCTTTGACTTTCACAAATTTGACAAGTGCATAAGAAAACATCTGGATTGTCGGTTGATTCTTTTGTAAAATACGACCACATATGTGAAATAGCTCTACCACTAGAGGTGGCATTGCCGGAAAAGGTTGTCTTACTGGTTCATCTTCATCTAAATTTAAAATAAAGACATACTCAAATACCACGATATATAAATAAATAATAATTTAAAATTTAATCAATTTGAAGAATAAAATTATAAAACTAACCGATAGTTTGGAAATTGACTCGTTTACCACGAGCTTGTCTTTGTTGTTGTTGTTGTAGTTGTTCTTCATGTGATCTTGTTGATGACTGTCGAGATATATGTATCCCAGTAGGGGTCGTTGGTTCCTCTTCTTGTTCTTCTTCTTCATCAATTTGCATTTCTCTTTCCACTTCTTCTGCATAATTATGTAATTCTTGGTCGTACCCTTCTGGATAATTTGGTTCATAATTATAATTACTAATCGAAGGTATTGTTGATACCGACGGAGTTGAAGTGACCTTTCTTTTGGAGCTAGAACCTCCCAATGATTTGGCCACTTTAGTAACTTTTTTAGAGGCTTTTTCAAAAAAGAAGACATGATTGATAATATTGAAATAATAATAATAGAATTAAGAAATAAATAAATA
This sequence comes from Amaranthus tricolor, assembly GCF_026212465.1. Taxonomy (NCBI): domain Eukaryota; kingdom Viridiplantae; phylum Streptophyta; class Magnoliopsida; order Caryophyllales; family Amaranthaceae; genus Amaranthus; species Amaranthus tricolor. The sequence goes on from NC_080049.1 coordinate 15,484,645, forward strand.
ATTAATAGACTAATTATGTAATTAACTAAATTAAGAAATAATTAAAAGACTAATTATGTAATTAAGAGAATAATTGCGTAATTAAGTAGAAAGAGTAAGTAGAGAGTAGGAGAAGAGATGAGTTGGGAATGAAAATGATTGAAAGTGATGGGTATTTATAGGAAAATTTGCAACGGCTAGTATAACGGCTAGTTTCCCGGTCCGGTTCCATGGAACCGTTGGACCGGTTCACCCAGACCGGTCCCGGTACCGGTTCCATGGAACCGTTGAGCCGGTTCACCCGGACCGGTCCCAGTTCTGGTTCCATGGAACCGTTGGACCGGTTCACCCGGACCGGTTCCGGTTCCAACCCGCGGCTCTTAGGTCCGGTTTATGCAGTTTTTTTCCGGCGGTTTCACGGTTCCGGCAACTTTTTTCCGGCAGTTTCACGGTTCCGCAGTTCGGGCCGATTCGGAACCTGTCGCGAACGGTTCCGGTTCCGGATCCGGTTCTAAGCGGTTCGGGACCGGTTCGATTCCGGGTAACACGCTCCATGGCCATCCCTAGTTACACAAATACCAAATTTCTCAAACAAAAACCAAGTTCGATGCTTATTTTACTCTTCCCTATCCTACCCGACAAAAAATTCTTTCATTTTTGTTTTTTTGATTAAAACTAAAAATTAAAAGTAGTGGGCCTTTTGTATTTCTCTTTACATAATGACAGTTCATTACCAAAACTCCAAAACTTTGAACTCAGTTAACGCTCAAACACTTATTAAAACCGTCGTCTTCTTCTTATAGCTTTGTCTCACTCTTTCCATTTTCCAATACTCTCTCCTTCTCGTTCTGGAATTTTTGACTTCATTAAAAGTACCACAAACTTACATTATTTTATTTCATTTCATTTGATTTTAAGCTTCTTACTTTTATGAATAATAATAAATATTATAATATACTTCGATCACAAGTTCATCAAACTCCAGGCACATTTCTGTTTCTAGGCCTCTTTCCCAATTCAAAGTCAGCTCTTTTCCCGCTCAAATTGTGCTTCACCAAATCTAACCATATAAACTGAGTTGGTTTTTAATTTTTATTACCCACTTGCAAAATTTCAATTATTTTTCTGGTTTTGAATTTATACATTAGACAATAGCTTATATGCTGGTATGCATGCTGCCCATGAAGTCAGAGAAATGAACACTAAACCTGGCACGTCTCAACAGATTCGTAGACTTCCTCTTACTAGTCAAAATGTATAAATCTTCAACTCAGCTTCTCTTACTTTTCCCTATTTTAAGGAATCTTCGATGTGTTTTTCAAGCTGTCATTTGAAAATTTCTTGATGATTCTGTTAATTTGGTTGGAATGTTCACATTGAATTATAGTTGATGAAATAGAAAATGGGGCAATAGTGATTTGTAAATTTCTTCCAAAGATTCAATCTTTTTGTGTTTCCTGCATTTATTGCTATTCTTTCTTGCTTATTTTGGGTGTAGGTAGTTATATTCACATAAAGAAAAGAAATGGAAAAGGGTAGAAATTCTTTTTCCTTAGAGGTAGATAAAGTAAGCAGCTTTTAACCAATCTGCTTGAGCATTCTCTTTTCTTAAAAGAGAACATTACTTTTATTTCTATTTTTTTTCCTTTTCATCCTTTTTATAGATTTTTGACAGTTGAATGTAATAATGTTCAGGTTTTGCAATTGTCACAGGACAATAAGGTTGAAATGCAGGGAATTAGATCACCAACAAATGCACAGAAAGCTACAATTATGAAGGGAAGTCAAAGGAGTAAAGAGAAGAAACTGGCCTTAATACAAGATGTATTGATTATTGAACATATATATCCCATCAAAATTTTGTCTTTGTTTTTGACTTGTCAAGTAATTTTTGGTCAGTTTTGGGTATTGAATGTCAGGTTGATCGATTGAAAAAGAAGCTTAGAGATGAAGAGAACATAAATAGAGCACTCCAAAGAGCCTTTAATAGGCCTTTGGGTGCTCTACCTCGTCTTCCTCCATATCTTCCTGCAAATGTAAGTATTCAGGGGTGTATTGGATCTATATATTGATGAATGATCAATGTCCTCATTTTAGCTCAACACAAACTCTAGGTCGATAACATCATTTATTAGAAATCAATGTCAAGACTGTCAAGAACAAACTCAACCAAATGACCTTCATGCGAGAGCCCTCTGGCTAGAAGTATGAAGGCTCTCGTGTGGAGGCTACTCAGGCTCTCTACTTGACGCTAAATATTTCAATGAGATTATAACCGAAAATCTCCTTGTCACGTTTGGCTTTTAATACCATGTCAAGAAACTAGCTCGATCAAAATGAAAAATCTCCTTGTCACGCGAGAGCCTTCCGACATTAGGATTGTAGAACGGTGGATGCAACATTGACCCAATGTCGGATGAAGTAGGCACACGCCATATATTTGGATAAGATTAGTATTGGCCATCTTCTTGTCACGTTGGCTTTTGATACTATGTCAAGAAACTAGCTCGATCAAAATGAAAATCAGCTGCTGAATTCAATATTCTAACTGATTTAGAGGTTTAATGTTCATGTATTTTAATGTTTCAAAGTGAAATTAAGCATCAAGTAGTCTGAATTTTATTCACAATTCTATAGAAATCGAGTAATCTGAATTGTTGAAAAGTTTATGTTGATCACAGACACAGGAACTTCTTGCAGAGATAGCTGTCCTGGAAGAGGAGGTGGTTCGGCTCGAAGAACAGGTTGTTACTTACAGGCATAATTTGTATCAAGAAGCTGTGTTCATTTGCTCCAAGAGAAAATTAGAGAATCCTGTTGATTACTACGAACGAATTCTGAGTAGATGTTCTTCTAAGGAAGATCCTTCTGATTCAGAAATATCTCCATTATCAGTTACTAGAATGGTGTCTACTTCTTCCGACATTGTGTCTGATCGATCTTGGTTATCACTAGCTCGAACCACTTCGACTTCATCTGACATTGTTTCTGATCAAACTGGTCATCGTAGTAGACAAAAATCTAGTGATTTGATGAATGGCAAAGAAGAAGACGATCCAAGATATTCGATATCTTTCAGAAACATAGAGTTTTCTGAAAGGAAACTTTCTAGAGTTAAGACTCCAGTTAAGAAAAAGTCTTCTTTCAAGCGTCAACCTTCACAGAAATCTGTATAAATTCTCAATCTTTTTTGTGGTCTAATTTGAAGCTTGAAATGAATTATATTATGTGATGTTTGTAACATTTTCAATCATTTTCAGGCAGTAAATAAGGAATTAGGAGGAGACAGTGAACCAAACAAAATCTCTGAGGATATTATGAAATGCTTGTGTAGCATTTTTGTGAGGATGGGTGCAACAAATGATAAAGGGACTTCATTAGACACTTCTTATTCTTTGTCATTCGTTTCCAGCCGACAAAAGAAAGATGTGGAGATTCATGATCCTTATGGAACTTCTGTAGAATTGATGGATAGAGATATTGGTGCTTACAAGGAGTTTTGCACCGTTGATGTTATCTCATTCGATCTTAAACGGAAAAGAAATGCACTTTTCTTGCTTCATAAACTTAAGTTAGTTGCTGCATTTTACTTATATATTACTATCCATTCCATTACATGAATGCCATTAACGGCCACTTTGGTAGGTGGTACTAAATGATGGTAATGGGAATGAAATACTAGTGTAATTTTAGTTAAAAAATCTCATGCTTGTCCAACTTGAATCATTCCATTTTCTTTATAAAATCCATCCCAATGCATTACCATTGGCATTAGGTGGTAATGAAAATTTATAAAAAAAAAAAACAAAACTTTTTTGTGTTCAAAGTTTCATTACCATAAGAATGATTTGGCACTTTTGTTAAAATTTTACATTATAAATCATTTTCATTACCACCATTTAATACCACCTATCAAAGGGGTCATAAGTGGCATTGGGGTTCGATATTGATAAATTTTACAAGAAAACCCGCATAAGATAAGAGTTGATTACACATAAATACGACGAGGTTTCCACTCTAAAACCAATTGGTATTAGGAGAAGCCATCAAGTATATATGTTAGTCACTCCTTCTCTAATTTCAATGTTGGATCATATGTGGATATTTTCCAACAGATATACGCAACCTTTTGTTTAATGATAACAAAAAGGTTGTTTATAATTAACCCTATTTGGTAACAAACGTCATTTACAACTTCATGTAAGAAATACACATAATTATGAGAAATCATTATAATATGCATCAAAACAGATGGTTTATGTTTGTATGTTAAATTGGGTAGATTATGAATTTATCTAGGCTTCTCCTTGGAAAGCTTGCGAAAGTAAGCTTGGACGGTCTTAGCCATCAGCATAAGCTTGCGTTTTGGATAAACACTTACAATGCTTGCTTGATGAATGTAAGTTGTGATCACTGGGCACTATCATTACACTTGAATTTAAGAATTATGGTCTGTTTTAATTCTTATACTGCTTTCAGGTTTTTCTGGAGCACGGAATACCCGACAGTCCTGAAAAGGTTGTTTTATTAATGCGTGAGGTAAGAGATGCCCATGTTCCGCTCATTATTTTAACTCTCCTATTTGATCATTGTATTCCATGTTTTTTAATTACCTCAGTTTAAAATAATTCCATGGTTTTTCCAGTATCATTATCATCACCCTTTTTCCTGAACAAAAGTAAAAAGAATTCCTTGCATATACATATATTGGTCTAGGAGCATTCAGCAAATACTCAGCACATGTGTCCCCCTTTTTTATACTCTTTATCAATCATTTTTAATTTGTATTTTATTCTTAATTGTTGAAACATAATTAAGTGAAATATGTTTGATTCAACTCAATGTAAATTTTGTTGATATCAATTCTTCATAATTTATAATTATGCTCCGTTAGAAATATTTATGATTAAATGAGTAGATCGAGAAGCGTGAAAAACTGGATGGGACACATGTTGAACCAAAGGGAGTATGAATTTTGTAACAATTAAGGTTTACCAGTTGTAGCATTTTAAAATGTAATTAGTTGCATATAAAAGTCTATGTTTGTAAATAGATTGGCTATTGTTTTTCTTAATTCCAAAATCCAAGTAATGACCGAAAATGGAAGCTTTCACCTTCCCGCTCCAATCACGTGGCCAAACTCACGCGTCATGTATTGTGAATAGATCCCTCCTGTACTTGTATGAGTCAGTTTGGTACACTTTGTATCCTTGGGAAAGATCTTTCTTGACAGTATGCTTAATGTATTGATGTTGATTTTAAAACTGTTTTTAACAGGCAACGATAACGGTGGGAGGCCAGAGAATGAATGCGATCACAATCGAGCATTTCATTTTACGACTTCCATTTTATGTAAAACAGGTTACAGACGTCTTTGTTCATTCCTCCGAGCGAAATTAATGGTATCAAAAGTTTTCACATCAATTGATCTTATTATACCTTATCTACTCGACAGGGTAGTAAAAGATCGGCCAAAGGCGATGATCTGAAGGCAAGCGAAATGTTTGGTTTGGAGAGTGTGGAGCCGTTAGTTACATTTGCCTTGTCTTGCGGAAGTTGGTCATCTCCGGCTGTGAGTAATCCAACCTCTTAAAGATTTGTTTTAATTGATACTGAAGAAGTCGGTCTGAGATAGTTACTTCTGAATGCCCTTATGAGATTACAAACTATAGCCGATTAATCATGATGCTCAACAAAGAAAAACTGGCTTTTCAGAGAATTGGAATACGTAATTAAATAAAAATAATGAAATCCTTTTAAAACCCCTCATGATACCATAGATTTCATTTAAACTTCCCTTCAACAACGACAATGCCTAACTCTTAAATTTAATAGGATCGGCTACATGAACCAACGCGAACCAACATTTTAGTTCCAGAAACCGCCCACTTGAATTCATCGAAAACCATTCATTCTGATTTGTTGACTTGTTAAAAAAACAGGTGCGAGTGTACACGGCATCACAAATAGAAAGCGAGTTAGAAGTGGCAAAGAGGGAGTATCTGCAAGCAGCAGTTGGAGTTTCAAAGGACAATAAGTTGGTATTACCAAAGCTGTTAGATTGGTATCAACTCGACTTTGCAAAAGATATGAAGTCACTGATTGATTGGATTTGTCTCCAGTTTCCTGATGATCTTAGGAAACAAGCATTTAGCTGCCTAGAGAGGAAAGAAAAAGTTCCTCTCTCGGATTTAGTAGAAGTGATACCATATGATTTCAATTTCAGGTACATTATACATCCATAACATTCGCGTTCTTCACTCGACTATGATTTTCTTCTCCTTCAGTCCCAGATCAATTTTTGGTATATAATTTGTTAGCACAAAAATATACAGAAGTACATAGAAAGCTTTTTTGTTTGGAGTTGCTTTACGAGGCAGTGAAGTTGATTAACCTGTATACCTCCACAAATGGAGCTTCTGTAAACATGATTTGTGTTCAATAGGCTTATGTAATTAGTCTCTTTTGTTCAATTTAAACTTTAAAGCACTCCACATTCTTTATTTTAAGATACAACTGTGAACTGTAGTTAATAAAATCAGATGCTTTCTTGTAGGAGTCCTACTGGTTTAGTATATCAACTGAGATTTATTTGAATTGAATATGATGCTTATTAAAGATTTATTTTGTAGGAGTCCTAGTTAATAAACTTTAGTATATTAACTGCGAATTACAGTCTTAATGTTTATTTTTTGCGAATTACAGCCATCAAAGTATCAAAGTTTGCAGGTTTAAGCCAAAATACATAATTCCAACCATTTTAGTGGTCGGGATTTTAGGTTAAGTGGTCGGAGTTATGTATTTTTGGCCTAAACTTATAAACTTTGATACTTTGATGGCTGTAATTCGCAAAAAATAAATATTGAGGCTGTAATTTGCAAAAGTGCTAAACTTTAAGACTTTATTTTGCAAATTATTCAATATAAAAACATAAATATCTAAAAATAGTTTTAAAAAATTTAAACGAAAAAAATAAAAAAATTTTATCATAAAATTATTATTAACATACACTCATATAGTCACAAACTAAATTTAAAAAATAAAAATTAAATTAAGCATTGAAGTCAAGTACCAATATTATTACTAACAACACAAATCTAAATTATAAGTATATTATGTTTTAATCATCTCAAAATATTCAATATATTTAAAAAGATTTAATTAAAAATAGAAACTTTTTATGAATAACTAAAAATAAATAGAATAAAATGTGTAGTATTTTAATAGATTTAAGGAAAAATTACCTAGAATAATTTAACTTTTTCATGATTTTTCTACAATAATCACACCCATTGATTAACCATAAATAATCTCAACTTTGAGTGGTATTTTCTCAGAGTAAACACGGTAACTAGATGAGTTGCTATAGCAAGTTTTATTTTTTTAAAAAATAAAGATAAGTTTTATTTTTTTGTCCTTCTTTTGATGATATTGTGACTATGATGAGTGGTATGTGTAAGAGGAAGAAGAGTAAAGGCTCGATGTATGTTATGCTGTGGGTTGAGATGTTGTATCAAACTTGGCTACAGTGTAATCTTCGTGTTTTTGAGGATCTTGGTCTCTCAGCTCTTTATGTGGCTCATAAGATTGTCTTTTTGGTTACTGCTAAATTAGATGATAATTGTAAGAGCTGGCTTATTGTTTAGTTCTTTGTTTTGTTTTTTTTTTTTTTTTTTTTTTTTTTTTTTTTATGTTTCTGGTGCTTTGGCGTAGTGTAACTTCCCTATCGTGTTTGGAAGTGTTCCTTTTATAGCCTAGGTTGTAAAAGGGTTTTTTTTGGAAGTTAATATATTCTCTTTTACTTGCCAAAAAAAATGTCGTAAAAAATGTTAAAAGAATGTTTAAAAAAATTTTAATTTTTTTATTTTTCGAAAGTTTTCATGTAAATTTCAAAATTTTTCTCTAATTTTACATTAATTTTCAGTGTTTTTTTATTTTTGTGAATTACCTACTATAGCAAGTCATCGGATCAACCAAGTTTATTTTAGGCAAATACCCCTATAGCTGAAATTATTCATGATTAATCAATAGATGAAATTGTTGTAGAAAAAAGATTGGATTATTTTAGATAATATTTTCTAGATTTAATGACCAATGTAACTTAAAAAGTCAAAAATCATTCAATATAGATATTATCGTATTTAATGGATAGTAAAGTCAAAAGTATAAAATATACTCCCTCCGTTCTTTTAAGTTCTTTCATTTTGGGTTTTTCACACATATTAAGAAAAAGAAAATATTTGGTTGTAGTGGGTATTATTTTAATTAAATAGTAGTGTGAAATAATGATTGTATTAAAAGTATGAGAGAGAGAATACTTATAAATAAAAGAAAAGGGGTACATTAAAAGAAAATGAGGGGTTTAAAGAGGTAAAAGTGAGATAAAAACTTTCTAAAAATAGAAAGTATTCTAAAGTAGAAAAACTTATGAAACTACCCATTATAATAAGGTGGAAGAACTTAAAAGAACGGAGAGAGTAGTAGTTTGAGAGAAATTTTTTGTAAGAAAGTACACATGTAATTTTGAAAAGTGATGATGTCAATGGTGATTTAGTTAAGTAATTACTATTTTTTTGGAAAAAATTGAAAACTTTCCATTGCGCCAAATAAAGACAAGTGCAAACACAAAGGAGGGAATACTTTAACCCTGTTTTTGCATAAGTATGAAGAAGAGAGCCGCCTTTTATAAAGGATTGTCTCAACTCACTCTTATTATTATTATTATTATTATTATTATTATTATTATTATTATTATTATTATTATTATTATTATTATCCAGTTCTTTTTTTAATGTCCACTTTAAGTTTGTCCACTTTAAAACGGAGAAATTTAAATTAGATTTTTGAAGTATATGATGAAGATAAAATATATTAATGTGAGATATTGTTAGATTGTCTTGATGTAAATTTTTTAATATATAATTTTTATAATTTTTTATGATGCGTACATAGAGATATTAAGGCTTAAAATTTGCTAAAAAATGCATGCAAAAGGTAAAGTGGGCAAAAAAAAGAAACGGAGAGATTATTATTATTATTATTATTATTATTATTATTATTATTATTATTATTTTCTATTATTATTATTATTATTGTTGTTATTATTTTGAGAAATAAGAATAATTATAACACCAACACAAAATCCGAGTACAAATACAAAGAAACAAGATGATGCCAAACCATCATGATCACTAGCGAGAGCCACCTTCTAGAAAGGGTTCCCAATCAAGGCTTAATCATTTGTAGCATCATTTCAAGAACAAGATTACAAAGCAAGGAGCCAATCTATTTGCCTATCATTCTCCTTGCACAATTGAATTAGCCTATTTTTCACACTCCACTTGATCTGATTGACGATGTGTGTTGTAGTTGATGTATCTTTTTTCCTCCAAATAACGTCATTCCGTAATTTTCAAACACCATAAACTGTCGCTGCAATTGCAACTAGTAAGGCTCGCTTCTTGATTATGTTCCCCCTAATGTTTCCGCACTTGTTGAGGATGGAATGCAATGTATGGGAAGTTGAGTCATACCCCATCCACTGCATAATTTGCTGCAAAATCATCACACTGCATGGGCATTGAAAGAAGAGATGATCGTGTGTTTCAATGTCGTTACTGCAAAGAACACAAGTTGCGTCCTGTACCAAATTAAATTTCAGAAGTCTATCTCTTGTATACAACCTGCTTCTCATAGTTAACTAGGTGATGAACCTATGTTTAGGTACTGAATATCTGCACCAGACGTTCCTGCTCCAGTTGACGTTGTTGTCAGGTGGCATCAGCAATCTGCACACCCCTTTAATGCTGTACTGCGTGCTGGTCTGCTGCTGGATAGTAGCATGTATTTCATCTCTTAACTTGCATAGCCCTTTCCACATCCAGCTCGCAATGATGGGAGGATTATGATCCTCCCATTTTTGGTCTTTAATGTAAACCGCATGAACCCATTTGACCCATAAATTGTCCTTCTTATGGCTTATGGCCCAAATTTGTTTTCCAATGACTGCCTTGTTCCAAAGCATCACGTTCCTAATGCTCAACCCACCCCCTTTTGTTGTTTCACACAAATTATCCCAAGCAATATTCCCATGTTTTGTTCCTTCACTAACACCATGCCATAGAAAATGTTGACAAACACTATTGATTTTGTTAATGATTGTCTTTGGCAATATGAAAATTTGAGCCCAATAAGTACATATAGAGGTAAGAACCAAATTTACCAATTGAAGTCTACCACTATACGAGAGATTTCGAGAGCTCCAAATCTTGATTCTTCTACACATCTTATCAATGAGTATTTCACATTCTGTAGGGGTGATTTTCTTAGTATCCATGGGAACTCCTAGATAGGTAAAAGGTAACTTACCTATTCTGAAACCACAGACATTTTTAATCACTTCATGCTCACGTGGAAACATTCCCACCAGATAAATTTCTGATTTCCCGGCACTTACCTGCAAACCTGTGGTATCAGAAAAAAGCTTAAGACCACTTATCATCATAGAAATAGAATCTATATCACCACTGCAAAAGAGTAACATATCATCTGCAAAGCAAAGATTATTCAACTTGAGAGCTTTGCATCTTGGGTGAAACTTGAAACCAGGAAGAGTAGCAACTTGCTGGAAAATTCTAGTTCCATATTCCATACAGAGGGTGAATAAAAGAGGGGAGAATGGGTCACCTTGTCTTAGTCCTCTTTTTGGATATATAAGAGGGCTAGGAATACCATTAATGATCAAAGAATAAGCAGGAGATGTGATACAGGTCATCACCATCTCGACAAAGTGAGTAGGAAAACCTAGATGGGTAAACATATCCTCAATGAAGCTACATTCAACCGTGTCATAGGCTTTAGTTATGTCTAGCTTCATTAGACATCCTTTTTGTTTCTGACTTGGCCTGTAAAGCTTGACCAGATCTTGACAAAGAATTACATTGTGGATTATATTCCTCCCAGAAACAAACGCACCCTGGTTTGAACTAATCACCTTAGGTAGGACTTTGCCAAGTTGAGTGCATATAAGTTTGGTAATGCATTTGTAGATTACAGTGCAGCAAGCTATAGGCCTGTACTCTTTGACTGAGGTTGGAATATTCACCTTGGGAATGAGAGTAACTGCAGTCACATTTATTTCCTTGAGCAACTTTTTTGATCTGAAAGCATCTTGTATTGCCTCTGAAACCTCCAAACCTATGATCTCCCAAGCATGTTGGAAAAATGTGCTATTAAAACCATCAAAACCTGGCGCCTTGTTCTTGTTGATCGATAAAAATGCTTCCTTGATGTCCTTCTGAGTGAAGCTACAATCAAGAAGAATGTGATGATAATTCTCTAGGCACCGACCCTGTTTTATAATATGATTATAAACTGTATTCCTATACTCCATCGAGGTACCAAGTAAATGATTATAAAATTCAATAAAGGTACGAGTGATAAGTTGAGCAGTATCCACCCAATTCCCATACATATCAGTCAACGCCAATATAAGGTTGTCCTTCCTTCTCCCTTTGATGTAGTTATGGAATAATTTGGTGTTTTCATCACCATCTCTAAGCCAATGAAGTTTTGCTTTCTGCTGTACAACAAGTTGATAATCGTTCTTACTCTTCAAGAATTTTTCAGCTGCCAATTTTCCTGTTGCGCTAAAATAGGATCATGAGGGGAGTGATGCATTGCTTCTTGTGCGTGTAGAAGAGATTTTTTGGCCTCTTTAAACGCAGCAGCAAGGGAACACTCAGACCTCCCATCCATTTCTTTGAGCAAAGGTTTTAATTGCTTCAATTTTTGAACAACTTTGAACATCCTCGTGCCCATAAAATTCTGATTCCAGTCTTGCTTGACTGTGTCTTCGAAATGCTCATGGAATACCCAATGATTATAAAACTTGAAAGGTTTGAGACCCTGTGGCATATCCACCGTTGAGAGTATCATGGGGCTATGATCAAAAATACCTTCTGGAAGGAAGTTAACCACGGCTGTTGGAAACGCGAGGTCCCACATTTGGTTGCATAAGAGTCGATCAATCTTTGAAAAGACCCTCTTGCTGCCCTCTTGCTTATTATTCCAAGTGTAAAACCTTCCCGTACTCTTGATATCATGAAGCCTGCATTGATGCATACATTGAGCCATAGGCAAAATCTCCTTTTCACGGACTATGGAACCAATTCTATCATCATAATGCATGATAGCATTGAAATCACCACCAACACACCATGGCAAAGAAAGGTTAGTAGCCGTATCACAAAGAAAATTCCACAGACTCTCTCTTTTCTTTACATTATTGTGACCATAAACAAAGGTACATAAGAACTTCAATTTTGTAGCATTGACTAAAATTTCAGTGTGAATGAATTGATCAGTCAAATGCAGCAAATTAACAGTAAAAACATGGGGTCTCCAAGCAATAATTATTATTATTATTATTATTATTATTATTATTAATTGATAGATGTTTTAACCATAAAAAAATGTCCAACACATTGAAAAATATTTAATTAAAAAACTGATGAATAATTTTGATAAATAATTGAAAAAACGGATGAAATAAAATATGTAATTTTCGAATACATTATGCTCCTGTGATTTAACTATAAAGCCAAAAATCAATTAATACTATTGTAGTCATAAATGAAAGTAAAACCAAAAGTCCTTTAGATATCATAATCAAAATCATAAATACTAATAAATAATAATAATAATAATAATAATAATAATAATAATAATAGTAATAATAATAATAATAATAATAATAATAATAATAATAATAATAATAATAATAATAATAAAAAGAACTAGAAAATAACATATGACGACTTCTTAGAGTTTTTCCAAACGTGTCAATTTGATAGGACTATAATTGATTACGTGACAATTTATTTTCCTAAATAAATTTTTGGTTAAATTAGGTAAGTAAATATTATTACATTAATTCTAGTTATATATCTAAATAAGAATCTTAAATAAATTAATTTTTTTAAAAAAAGCATAATTTATATGTAAGTAAGGAATTATTTTTGAAAAATATATTAATTTGAATTATTATCATAATCATAAATAAATAAATCCAAATAAAGAACTAGACAATAACACATAGCGACTTCTTAGCGTTTTGTCAAATGTATTAATTTGATGGGACTATAATTGATTGCGTGGCAATTTATTTTCCTAAATAATTTTTTTGTTAAATTAGTTATGTAAAAATTCACTACAAAAAAAGTTGCACCTACCAACATTTTAAATGCAGTTAAGCACGCTTATATGTGTGGCTGATAAATTTAGCCACGATTAATTAAGTGTGGCCTCTACTTGTGCTGGTAAATTTGTAGGCATGCTTAATATGTAACAGGCTCAAATTTCTTAATCTTAATCTTCCGATTAATTATTCCGAAATTTCTTTTCGAATTCCTAATCCTTTGGTTATCTAATTCAAATCACCTTGAATTCCTAAACCTTATTCCGATTTTTAAAATTTCTTCCAAATATTAAACATAAAAATATATATATATTCTTAAATTGCTTTATAAGCACTAAAATATTATTTTATTATTTTATACTACGAAAAGTAAAATTTTAATATTATATTTACGGTTTTATTAAAACGTTAGGTTTCAATTTCGTTTCCTTAAACTAACTTTACTACTTGTCATTTTAACTTTACAACTTTGATTTAATTATTTTATACCTAAAAATTAACTATATTTTTCTTATTAACTTTAAGTATAGTTTTTAACTAAAATTTTCTAAGTAAACTATCATATTTTCATAATCAAACCTTAATCATACTTTCCCATTAATCTAAAACATTTCACTAGCATAAACTAGAACAAAAATTTGATGAATCAAAATCCTTTTTACATCAATCCATAATGTTCATCACTTACACAAGCTATCACCATTTCCTTACACAAGTTAACCTTCTTCTACACTCCAAACTCTTACACATCCACTTACACACTCCAACTCTTACACATCCACTTACACACTCCAACTCCTACACATTCACTTACACACTCTAAATTACTTACACAAGTTAACCTTCTTTTTCATACAATCTTATGAACTAAAAAGTTGCCCAAAACTCATTATAAATACCCCTCCTTAGCTATGAGATCACTTGCACCCCCATCATCAAATCTTTCTACCATTCTTTCTTATATCTTCACTTCATTAACATCTTACTAACTTTATACCCTTTTTATTTGTTGAAGAATCAAATAAAGATGGAGCTTGATCTTATCACTTCTTAAGCCAATAATCATCAACTTTTAAAAAGTCAAGTATTATCTTTTGGATCTTGGATATCATTTTCTTTTGGGTAATTGAAGATCTACTTCTTTGAAGCTTGGAACCTTGAAGACTTTCTCTTTTGGAGCTTATTTCCTTAAGTTCTTATTTTCCTATTATTATTCTCTTACTTGGTTTAGCGCCACCTTCGGAGGAAAATGGTACACATTTTCTTAACTCTCTCGTTATGTGATATTTATTTATGGTTACTCGATTATATAAAAGCATGATCAATATGATTTTATTTTAGTCATTTAAACTTTACAGGGTAATATTAAAGTTATATCCAGTTTAGTGATATTTTCGTCAAAACAATAATACTTTTTGGACACTCGAAAAAAAAGTCATATATATGGAAATTTTTGATTAATATGATAATATATATATATATATATATATATATATATATATATATATATATATATATATATATATATATATATATATATATATATATATATATATATATATATATATATATATATATATATATATATATATATATATATATATATATATATATATATATATATATATATATATATATATATATATATATATATATATATATATATATATATATATATATATATATATATATATATATATATATATATATATATATGAATTTTACTAGATAAATAAACTTATGTATTTAAAATGATTCCATATCATCTTGGTGTTTTGATATTTTTTTTTGTTGGACTCAAGTAATTATAAAGAATTATTAATCGATTTATCGGTAAAATAGTCAAACAAATTTGTTAAAATACTTAGCATTTATTTTTCTTGAAAACTCATTTCATATAGATTTTGGACCATTAATAACTTGTCGGATTATGTTATTTTTATAGTGATGATAGATCCGTTTTACTATTTTACTGGTTATTTGATAAAATATGTTATTAAGTACTTAGAAATATTACCCTTGACTGTTATGATTATTTATGACATAATAATGACTTAGTTTAGTCTCAGGATTCTTAGTATAGCTACGAAAATTTGTTATTTAATTAATATTAATTTATTAGATACTAGTAATTTGTTCCTATTAAAAGGATAGAACTGTCAAAATTTTGACTAGTGGAAGTTTGACTTATAAGAATGTAAACTATTTCGGTTTAGAGTCTTGTTTGATATTGCATGATATTGATTGTATGACTCTGATAGTAAGGTAACGTCGAACCATGGACCGGCATGTAAAATCCCGGCGTCCGTGTTAGCCGGCACTTAAAATGCGGTGTCAGACAGGGGGTCCGAGAAAAACCCATCCTGTGAAGTCTCGAGCATAACAGTATTGAGAGGAGTGACGACTCCCACCACAGTTAGGGTTTAGGACTACGGTCCTCACCTAACCAGACCCTTACATATATCATTTGTCATTATTTTTGTGATCTTGTGATGTGCTATGATGGTAAAGCTATGAGACTTAATTGCACTTGATTAAATAAGCATTAAGGTTACCAAGTATTTAGTAGCAGTAATGAACTTCTGCAAGTATTGAGAATGTAACTTAATGGCTTAGTAAAGGTCAATAATGAGTAATAACCTTCTATATTGTGCTTGATGATTATTTTGTAAGCATGATTTAACTATCGCATCATAAGCTTGTTGAGAAAATTGTACTCGGTTTTATCGCTGACTGATTTAATCGGTTGTCATCCGTATTATGGATGACAGTATTTTGCAGGAAAAATTAGCTCAGGTTTCGATCCAGGCTGCAACTTTAATTATTCAATCGAGGACTTAGCTTCAATGATTTTACTTGATGACTATATTGTACTTATGTTTTTTTTATCGTATTTAAGTAAACCTTATTTTATATTTTCTCAGTTGTAAGATATATTTTTTACTTATGTTTTGAACGATTTTTTTTATTTCAAATGGTTTTTAGCAGTTCGGCGTTTTACACTTTCGCATTAGTTATCTAAAGTATAATTATTAATGTTAATTATGTATCGAGAGTGCCGCTCCTGCTACACGTGGTATCAGAGCTAAAGTTACTCGAATCTTGAAATTTTAGTTCCATGTGAAAGGCATGATAGCCGAATTAAAAAAAAATATATTCAAATGATATTTTTCAAAACAAGTCTTCCTAAAATTTCTATTTGTTTTCTATGTGCTTATATGATTATGTGTAAAATTACGTGCCAGATCAATTAAGTTAATGTGAAAGTTAGTCACATGTTTAAAAATTTTTTTAGGTAAGAAATGGCGTAACTTCATCTGATCACGAAGCTAGAGTTCGAGAGCTAGAAGCACAACTAGCTCGGATGAAAAGGACAAATGAGCGACTGATCACCCTCATGGAGAATCAGGCTCAAGAGGCCAATGATGACGGGAAATACTTTAAGAATATGGCATATCATCGTCTGCCGCAATACGACGGAGAAGCTGATCCGGTTCGCTTCGAGAATTGGCTCGCAGAGATGGAGAAACTTTTAGAGGTCATTAATTGTCCAACGCACCTAAAAGTAAAGCTGGCTTCAAATCATAGTCATATGGTAGAAATTACGTGTTACGTTGCGATTTTAAGGGTTTTTAAGCGTTTTTAAGTGTTTTTGCCACTTGTGCGCATAAAGTAACTCAAACTTTGTTTGTTTTACACGAAACTTGGCACACGACACTATTTGGTATATATTATTGTGTTGAAGTGGTTAGAATTGAAAATCATAATCATATACTAGCAATTGCGTGTTAAGTTGCGATTTTATACGTTTTTGCCACTTTTGTGCATAAAGTAGCTCAAACTCGATTTGTTTTGCACGAAACTTGGCTCACAACACTATTTGCTATATGTTATTGTGTTGAAGTTTTTAAAATTGAAAATCATAGTCACATGCTACAAATTACGTGTTAAGTTTTGATTTTAAGGGTTTTTATGCGTTTTTATCACTTTTGCGCATAAAGTAGCTCAAACTTGGTTTGTTTTGCACGAAACTTGGCAAACAACACTATTTGGTATATATTTTTGTGTTGAAGTGGTTAGAAATGAAAAACATAGTCATATGCTAGAAATTACGTGTTAAGTTGCGACGTTATTCGTTTTTAAGCGTTTTTGCCACTTTTGAACATAAAGTAACTATAACTTGGTTTGTTTTGCACGAAACTTGGAACACAACACTATTTGGTATATATTATTGTGTTGAAGTGGTTAGAATTGAAAATCATAGTCATCTGCTAGAAATTACGTGTTAAGTTGCGATTTTATGCATTTTTGCCACTTTCGCGCATAAAGTAGCTCGAACTTGGTTTGTTTTGCATGAAACATGGCACACAACACTATTTGGTATATGTTATTGTGTTGAAGTAGTTAGAATTGGAAATCAAAGTGATATGCTAGAAATTAGGTGTTAAGTTGCGATTTTATGCGTTTTTGCCACTTTTGCGCATAAAGTAGCTCAAACTTGGTTTGTTTTGCACGAAACTTGGCACACAACACTATTTGGTATATGTTATTGTGTTGAGTGGTTAGAATTGGAAATCATAGTGATATGCTAGAAATTACGTTTCAAGTTGCGATTTTAAGGGTTTTTAAGCGTTTTTGCCACTTTTACCCATAAAGTACCTCAAACTTTGTTTGTTTTGCACGAAATTCGGCACACCACACTATTTGGTATACATTATTGTGTTGAAGTGGTTAGAATTGAAAATCATAGTCATATGCTAGAAATTACGTGTTAAGTTGCGATTTTAAGGGTTTTTTAGCGTTTTGGCACTTTTACACATAAAGTAGCTCAAACTTGGTTTGTTTTGCTTGAAATTTGGCACACAATACTATTTGGTATATATTATTGTGTTGAAGTTGTTAGAATTTAAAATTATAATCATATGCTACAAATTACGTGTTCAGTTGCGATTTTTCGGGTTTTTAGGTGTTTTTGCCACTTTTGCGCATAAAGTAGCTCAAACTTGGTTTGTTTTGCACGAAACTTGGTATACAACATTATTTTGGTATATATTATTGTGTTGAAGTGGTTAGAATTGAAAATCATAGTCATATGCTAGAAATTACGTGTTAAGTTGCACGAAATTCGGCACATCACACTATTTGGTATACATTATTGTGTTGAAGTGGTTAGAATTAAAAATCATAGTCATATGCTAGAAATTATGTGTTAAGTTGCGATGTTATGCGTTTTTAAGCGTTTTTGCCACTTTTGCACATAAAGTAACTTAAACTTGGTTTGTTTTGCACGAAACTAGGTACACAACACTAGTTTGTATATAATATTGTTTTAAAGTAGTTAGAATTGAAAATCATAGTAATATGCTAGAAATTACGTGTTAAGTTGCGATGTTATGCGTTTTTAAGCGTTTTTGCCACTTTTGCCCATAAAGTAGCTCAAACTTTGTTCGTTTTGCACGAAATTCGGCACACCGCACTATTTGGTATACATTATTGTGTTGAAGTGGTTAGAATTAAAAATCATAGTCATATGCTAGAAATTACGTGTTAAGTTGCGATTTTAAGGGTTTTGTAGCGTTTTGGCACTTTTACGCATAAAATAGCTAAAACTTGGTTTGTTTTGCTTGAAATTTGGCACACAACACTATTTGGTATATATTATTGTGTTGATGTGGTTAGAATTTAAAATCATAATCATATGCTACAAATTACGTGTTCAGTTGCGATTTTACGGGTTTTTAAGCGTTTTCGCCACTTTTGCGCATAAAGTAGCTCAAACTTGGTTTATTTTGCACGCAACTTGGTATACAACACTATTTGGTATATATTATTGTGTTGAAGTGGTTAGAATTGAAAATCATAGTCATATGCTAGAAATTACGTGTTAAGTTGCGATGTTTTGCGTTTTTAAGCGTTTTTACCACTTTTGCACATAAAGTAACTCAAACTTGGTTTGTTTTGCACGAAACGTGGTACACAACATTAGTTTGTGTATATTGTTGTTTTAAAGTAGTTAGAATTGAAAATCATAGTAATATGCTAGAAATTCCGTGTTAAGTTGCGATTTTATGCGTTTTTAAGCGTTTTTGCACTTTTGCGCATAGAGTAGCTCAAACTTGGTTTGTTTTGCACGAAACTTGGCACACAACACTCTTTGGTATATGTTATTGGGTTGAAGTTGTTAGAATTGAAAATCATAGTCATATGCAAGAAATTACGTGTTAAGTTTCGATTTTAAGGGTTTTTAAGCATTTTATTCACTTTTGCACATAAAGTAGCTCAAACTATTTGGTATATATTGTTGTATTGAAGTTGTTATAATTCAAAATCATAGTCATATGCTAGAAATTACGTGTTAATTTGCGAGTTTAAAAGTTTTTAAGCGTTTTTGCCACTTTAGCGCATAAAGTAGCTCAAACATGGTTTGTTTTACACAAAACTTCGCACACAACACTATTTGGTATATATTATTGTGTTGATGTGATTAGAATTGAAAATCATAGTCATATGCTAGAAATTGCGTGTTAAGTCGCGATTTTATGCGTTTTTGCCACTTTTGCGCATAAAGTAGCTCAACCTTGGTTTGTTTTGCACGAAACTTGGCACACAACACTATTTGGTATATGTTATTGTGTTGAAGTGGTTAGAATTGGAAATCATAGTGATATGCTTGAAATTACATGTTAAGTTGCAGTTTTTTGCGTTTTTGCCACTTTTGCGCATAAAGTAGCTTAAACTTGGTTTGTTTTACACGAAACTTGGCACACAACACTATTTGGTATATATTATTGTGTTGAAGTGGTTAGAATTGAAAATTATAGTTATATGCTAGAAATTACGTCTTAAGTTGCGATTTTAAGGGTTTTTAAGCGTTTTTGCCACTTTTGCAGATAAAGTAGCTCAAACTAGGTTTCTTTTACACAAAACTTAGCACACAACACTATTTGGTATATATTATTGTGTTGAAGTTGTTAGAATTGAAAATCATAATCATATGCAACAAATTAAGTGTTCAGTTGCGATTTTTAGGGTTTTTAAGCGTTTTTATCATTTTGCGCATAAAGTATCTCAAACTTGGTTTGTTTTGCACGAAACTTGGCACACAACACTATTTAGTATATGTTATTGTGTTGAAGTTGTTTGAACTGAAAATCATAGTCATATACTAGAAATTACGTGTTAAGTTTTGATTTTAAGAGTTTTTAAGCGTTTTTGCCACTTTTGCACATAAAGTAGCTCAAACTTGGTTTGTTTCGCATAAAACTTGGCACAACACTATTTGGTATATATTATTGTGTTGAAGTGGTTAGAATTGAAAATCATAGTCATATGCTAGAAATTACAAGTTAAGTTGCGATTTTAAGGGTTTTTAAGCGTTTTTGCCACTTTTGCGCATAAAGTAGCTCAAACTTGGTTTGTTTTACACGAAACTTGGCACACGACACTATTTGGAACATATTATTGTGTTGAAGTGATCAGAATTGAAAATCATAGTCATATACTAGAAATTGCGTGTTAAGTTGCAATTTTATACGTTTTTGCCACATTTGTGCATAAAGTAGCTCAAACTTGGTTTGTTTTGCACGAAACTTGGCACACAACACTATTTGGTATATGTTATTGTGTTGAAGTTGTTAAAAATGAAAATGATAGTCACATGGTTAAAATTACGTGTTAATTTTCGATTTCAGGGTTTTTAAGCGTTTTTGTCACTTTTGCGCATAAAGTAGCTCAAACTTGGTTTGTTTTGCACGAAACTTAGCACACAACATTATTTGGTATACATTATTGTGTTGAAGTGGTTAGAATTGAAAATCATAGTCATATGCTAGAAATTACGTGTTAAGTTGCGACGTTATTCGTTTTTAAGCGTTTTGGCCACTTTTGCACATAAAGTAACTCTAACTTGGTTTGTTTTGCACGAAACTTGGTACACTACACTATTTTGTATATATTATTGTTTTAAAGTTGTTAGAATTTAAAATCTTAGAAATATGCTAGAAATTGCGTGTTAAGTTGCGATTTTATGCGTTTTTATGCGTTTTTATGCGTTTTTGTCACTTTTGCGCATAAAGTAGCTCAAACTTGGTTTGTTTTGCACGAAACTTAGCACACAACATTATTTGGTATATATTATGTTGTTGAAATGGTTAGAATTGAAAATAATAGTCATATGATAGAAATTACGTGTTAAGTTGCGACGTTATTCGTTTTTAAGCGTTTTTGCCACATTTGCACATAAAATAACTATAACTTGGTTTGTTTTACACGAAACTTGGCAGACAACACTATTTGGTATATATTATTGTGTTGAAGTGGATAGAATTGAAAATTATAGTCATATGCTAGAAATTGCGTGTTAAGTTGCGATTTTATGAGTTTTTGCCACTTTTACGCATAAAGTAGCTCAAACTTGGTTTGTTTTGCACGAAATTTGGCACACAACAGTATTTGGTATATGTTATTGTGTTGAAGTTGTTAGAATTGAAAATCATAGTCATATGCTAGAAATTACGTGTTAAGTTTCGATCTTAAGTGTTTTTAAGCATTTTATTCACTTTTGCACAAAAAGTAACTCAAACTTGGTTTGTTTTGCACGAAACTTGTACACAACACTAGTTTGTATATATTATTGTTTTAAAGTACTTAGAATTGAAAATCATAGTAATATGCTAGAAATTGCATGTTAAGTTGCGATTTTATATGTTTTTAAGCGTTTTTGCCACTTTTGCGCATAAAGTAGCTCAAACTTGGTTTGTTTTGCAGGAAACTTGGCACAACACTATTTGGTATATATTATTGTCTTGACGTGGTTAGAATTGAAAATCATAGTCATATGCTAGAAATTACGTGTTAAGTTGCGATTTTAAGGGTTTTTAAGCGTTTTTGCCACTTTTGCGCATAAAGTAGCTCAAACTTGGTTTGCTTTACACGAAACTTGGCACACAACACTATTTTGTATATATTATATTGTTCAAATGGTTAGAATTGAAAATAATAGTCATATCCTAAAAATTACGTGTTAAGTTGCGATTTGATGCGTTTTTGCCACTTTTGCGCATAAAGTAGCTCAAACTTGTTTTTTGTTGCACGAAACTTGCCACACAACTCTATTTGGTATATATTATTGTGTTGAAGTGTTTAGAATTGAAAATCATAGTCATATGCTAGAAATTGCGTGTTAAGTTGCGATTTTAAGGGTTTTTAAGGTTTTTTGCCACTTTTGCGCATATACTAGCTCAAACTTGGTTTGTTTTGCACGAAACTTGGCACACAACACTATTTGGTATATATTATTGTGTTGAAGTATTTCGAATTGAAAATCATAGTCATATCCTACAAATAGCGTGTTAAGTTGCGATTTTAAGGGTTTTTAAGCGTTTTTCTCACTTTTCCACATAAAGTAGCTCAAACTTGGTTTGTTTGGCACGAAACTTGGCACAACACTATTTCGTATATATTATTGTCTTGAAGTGGTTAGAATTGAAAATCATAGTCATATGCTCGAAATTACGTGTTAAGTTGCGATTTTAAGGGTTTTTATGCGTTTTTTCCACTTTTGCGCATAAAGTAGCTCAAAATTTGTTTGTTTTACACGAAACTTGGCACACAACACTAATTGGTATATATTATATTGTTGAAATGGTTAGAATTGAAAATAATAGTCATATGCTAGAAATTACGTGTTAAGTTGCGACGTTATTCGTTTTTAAGCGTTTTTGCCACTTTTGCACATAAAGTAACTCTAACTTGGTTTGTTTTACACGAAACTTGGCACACAACACTATTTGGTATATATTATTGTGTTGAAGTGGATAGAATTCAAAATCAAAGTCATATTCTAGAAATTGCGTGTTAAGTTGCGATTTTATGCGTTTATGCCACTTTTGCGCTTAAAATAGCTCAAACTTGGTTTGTTTTGCACGAAACTTGGTACACAACACTATTTGGTATATATTATTGTGTTGAAGTATTTAGAATTGAAAATCATAGTTATATCCTACAAATAGCGTGTTAAGTTGCGATTTTAAGGGTTTTTAAGCGTTTTTTTCAATTTTCCGCATAAAGTAGCTCAAACATGGTTTGTTTCGCAGGAAACTTGGCACAACACTATTTGATATATATTATTGTCTTGAAGTGGTTAGAATTGAAAATCATAGTCATATGCTCGAAATTACGTGTTAAGTTGCGATTTTAAGGGTTTTTAAGCGTTTTTTGCTACTTTTGCGCATAAAGTAGCTCAAACATGGTTTGTTTTACACGAAACTTGGCACACAACACTATTTGGTATATATTATATTGTTGAAATGGTTAGAATTGAAAATAATAGTCATATGCTAGAAATTACGTGTTAAGGTGCGACGTTATTCCTTTTTAAGCGTTTTTGCCACTTTTGCACATAAAGTAACTCTAACTTGGTTTGTTTTACACGAAACTTGGCATACAACACTATTTGGTATATATTATTGTGTTGAAGTGGATAGAATTGAAAATTATAGTCATATGATAGAAATTTCGTGTTAAGTTGCGATTTTATGCGTTTATGCGACTTTTGCGCATAAAGTAGCTCAAACTTGGTTTGTTTTGCACGAAACTTGGCACACAACACTATTTGGTATATGTTATTGTGTTTATGTGGTTAGAATTGGAATTCATAGTGATATGCTAGAAATTACATTTCAAGTTGCAATTTTAAGGTTTTTTAAGCGTTTTTGCCACTTTTGCCCATAAAGTAGCTCAAACTTGGTTTGTTTTGCATGAAATTCGCCACACCACAGTATTTGGTATACATTATTGTGTTGAAGTGGTTAGAATTGAAAATCATAGTCATATGCTAGAAATTACGTGTTAAGTTGCGATTATAAGGGTTTTTTAGCGTGTTGGCACTTTTACGCATAAAGTAGCTCAAACTTGGTTTGTTTTGCTTGAAATTTGGCACACAACACTATTTGGTATATATTATTGTGTTGAAGTGGTTAGAATTTAAAATCATAATCATATGCTACAAAATACGTGTTCAGTTGCGATTTTACGGGTTTTTAAGTGTTTTTGCCTCTTTTGCGCATAAAGTAGCTAAAGCTTGGTTTGTTTTGCACAAAACTTGGTATACAACACTATTTGGTATATATTATTGTGTTGAAGTGGTTAGAATTGAAAATCATAGTTATAATCTAGAAATACGTGTTAAGTTGCGATGTTCTGCGTTTTTAAGCGTTTTTACCACTTTTGCACAAAAAGTAACTCAAACTTGGTTTGTTTTGCACGAAACTTGCTACACAACACTACTTTGAATATATTATTGTTTTAATGTAGTTAGAATTGAAAATCATAGTAATATGCTAGAAATTGCGTGTTAAGTTGCGATTTTATGTGTTTTTAAGCGTTTTTGCCACTTTTGCGCATAAAGTAGCTCAAACTTGGTTTGTTTTGCACGAAACTTGGCACACAACTCTATTTGGTATATGTTATTGTGTTGAAGTTGTTAGAATTGAAGATCAAAGTCATATGTTAGAAATTACATGTTACGTTTCGATTTTAAGGGTTTTTAAGCATTTTATTCACTTTTGCACAAAAAGTAACACAAACATGGTTTGTTTTGCACGAAACTTGGTACACAACACTAGTTTGTATATATTATTGTTTTAAAGTAGTTAGAATCGAACTTTTGTATATGCTATTTTATGTGTTTTTAAGCGTTTTTTCCACTTTTGCGCATAAAGTAGCTCAAACTTGGTTTGTTTTGCACGAAACTTGGCACACAACACTATTTGGTATATATTATTGTATTGAAGTGCTTATAATTCAAAATCATAGTCATATGCTAGAAATTACGTGTTAAGTTGCGATTTTAAAAATTTTTAAGCGTTTTTGCCACTTTTGCATGTAAAGTAGCTCAAACTTGGTTTGTTTCACACGAAACTTTGCACAACACTATTTGGTATATATTATTGTGTTGAAGTGGTTAGAATTGAAAATCATAGTCATATGCTAGAAATTACGTGTTAAGTTGCGATTTTACAGGTTTTTACGCATTTTGGCCACTTTTGCGCATAAAGTAGCTCAAACTTGGTTTATTTTGCACGAAACTTGGCTCACAACACTATTTGCTATATGTTATTGTGTTGAAGTTGTTAAAATTGAAAATCATTGTCACATGCTACAAATTACGTGTTAAGTTTCGACTTTAAGGGTTTTTAAGCGTTTTTATCACTTTTGCGCATAAAGTAGCTCAAACTAGGTTTCTTTTGCACGATACTTGGCAAACAACACTATTTTGTATATATTATTGTGTTGAAGTGGTTAGAATTGAAAATCATAGTCATATGCTAGAAATTACGTGTTAAGTTGCGACTTTATTCATTTTTAAGTTTTTTTGCCACTTTTGCACATAAAGTAACTCTAACTTGGTTTGTTTTGCACGAAACTTGGCACACAACACTATTTGGTATATATTATTGTCTTGAAGTGGTTAGAATTTAAAATCATAGTCATATGCTAGAAATTACGTGTTAAGTTGCGATTTTAAGGGTTTTTAAGCGTTTTTGCCACTTTTGCGCATAAAGTAGCTCAAACTTGGTTTGTTTTACACGAAACTTTATACACAACACTATTTGGTATATATTATATTGTTGAAATGGTTAGAATTGAAAATAATAGTCATATCCTAAAAATTACGTGTTAAGTTGCGATTTGATGCGTTTCTTCCACTTTTGCGCATAAAGTAGCTCAAACTTGTTTTTTGTTGCACGAAACTTGCCACACAACACTATTTGGTATATATTATTGTGTCGAAGTGTTTAGAATTGAAAATCATAGTCATATGCTAGAAATTGCGTGTTAAGTTGCGATTTTAAGGGTTTTTAAGGTTTTTTGCCACTTTTGCGCATATACTAGCTCAAACTTGGTTTGTTTTGCACGAAACTTGGCACACAACACTATATGGTATATATTATTGTGTTGAAGTAATTTGAATTTAAAATCATAGTCATATCCTACAAATAGCGTGTTAAGTTGCGATTTTAAGGGTTTTTAAGCGTTTTTTTCCACTTTTCCGCATAAAGTAGCTCAAAATTGGTTTGTTTCGCGCGAAACTAGGCACAATACTATTTGGTGTATATTATTGTCTTGAAGTGGTTAGAATTGAAAATCATAGTCATATGCTCGAAATTACGTGTTAAGTTGCGATTTTAAGGGTTTTTAAGCGTTTTTGCCACTTTTGCGCATAAAGTAGCTCAAACTTGGTTTGTTTTACACGAAACTTGGCACACAACACGATTTGGTATATATTATATTGTTGAAATGGTTAGAATTGAAAATAATAGTCATATGCTAGAAATTACGTGTTAAGTTGCGACGTTATTCTTTTTTAAGCGTTTTTGCCACTTTTGCACATAAAGTAACTCTATCTTGGTTTGTTTTACACGAAACTTGGCACACAACACTATTTGGTATATATTATTGTGTTGAAGTGGATAGAATTGAAAATCATAGTTATATGCTAGAAATTGCGTGTTAAGTTGCGATTTTATGCGTTTATGCAACTTTTGCGCATAAAGTAGCTAAAACTTGGTTTGTTTTGCACGAAACTTGGCACACAACACTATTTGGTATATGTTATTGTGTTTAAGTGGTTAGAATTGGAATTCATAGTGATATGCTAGAAATTACTTTTCATGTTGCGATTTTAAGGTTTTTTAAGCGTTTTTGCCACTTTTGCCCATAAAGTAGCTCAAACTTGGTTTGTTTTGCATGAAATTCGCCACACCACACTATTTGGTATACATTATTGTGTTGAAGTGGTTAGAATTGAATATCATAGTGATATGCTAGAAATTACGTGTTAAGTTGCGATTTAAAGGGTTTTTTAGCGTTTTGGCACTTTGACGCATAAAGTAGCTCAAACTTGGTTTGTTTTGCTTGAAATTTGGCACACAACACTATTTGGTATATATTATTGTGTTGAAGTGGTTAGAATTTAAAATCATAATCATATGCTACAAAATACGTGTTCAGTTGCGATTTTACGGGTTTTTAAGCGTTTTTGCCACTTTTGCGCATAAAGTAGCTCAAACTTGGTTTGTTTTACACGAAACTTTATACACAACACTATTTGGTATATATTATATTGTTGAAATGGTTAGAATTGAAAATAATAGTCATATCCTAAAAATTACGTGTTAAGTTGCGATTTGATGCGTTTCTTCCACTTTTGCGCATAAAGTAGCTCAAACTTGTTTTTTGTTGCACGAAACTTGCCACCTAACACTATTTGGTATATATTATTGTGTCGAAGTGTTTAGAATTGAAAATCATAGTCATATGCTAGAAATTGCGTGTTAAGTTGCGATTTTAAGGGTTTTTAAGGTTTTTTGCCACTTTTGCGCATATACTAGCTCAAACTTGGTTTGTTTTGCACGAAACTTGGCACACAACACTATATGGTATATATTATTGTGTTGAAGTAATTTGAATTTAAAATCATAGTCATATCCTACAAATAGCGTGTTAAGTTGCGATTTTAAGGGTTTTTAAGCGTTTTTTTCCACTTTTCCGCATAAAGTAGCTCAAAATTGGTTTGTTTCGCGCGAAACTAGGCACAACACTATTTGGTGTATATTATTGTCTTGAAGTGGTTAGAATTGAAAATCATAGTCATATGCTCGAAATTACGTGTTAAGTTGCGATTTTAAGGGTTTTTAAGCGTTTTTGCCACTTTTGCGCATAAAGTAGCTCAAACTTGGTTTGTTTTACACGAAACTTGGCACACAACACGATTTGGTATATATTATATTGTTGAAATGGTTAGAATTGAAAATAATAGTCATATGCTAGAAATTACGTGTTAAGTTGCGACGTTATTCTTTTTTAAGCGTTTTTGCCACTTTTGCACATAAAGTAACTCTATCTTGGTTTGTTTTACACGAAACTTGGCACACAACACTATTTGGTATATATTATTGTGTTGAAGTGGATAGAATTGAAAATCATAGTTATATGCTAGAAATTGCGTGTTAAGTTGCGATTTTATGCGTTTATGCAACTTTTGCGCATAAAGTAGCTAAAACTTGGTTTGTTTTGCACGAAACTTGGCACACAACACTATTTGGTATATGTTATTGTGTTTAAGTGGTTAGAATTGGAATTCATAGTGATATGCTAGAAATTACTTTTCATGTTGCGATTTTAAGGTTTTTTAAGCGTTTTTGCCACTTTTGCCCATAAAGTAGCTCAAACTTGGTTTGTTTTGCATGAAATTCGCCACACCACACTATTTGGTATACATTATTGTGTTGAAGTGGTTAGAATTGAATATCATAGTGATATGCTAGAAATTACGTGTTAAGTTGCGATTTAAAGGGTTTTTTAGCGTTTTGGCACTTTGACGCATAAAGTAGCTCAAACTTGGTTTGTTTTGCTTGAAATTTGGCACACAACACTATTTGGTATATATTATTGTGTTGAAGTGGTTAGAATTTAAAATCATAATCATATGCTACAAAATACGTGTTCAGTTGCGATTTTACGGGTTTTTAAGCGTTTTTGCCACTTTTGCGCATAAAGTAGCTCAAACTTGGTTTGTTTTACACGAAACTTTATACACAACACTATTTGGTATATATTATATTGTTGAAATGGTTAGAATTGAAAATAATAGTCATATCCTAAAAATTACGTGTTAAGTTGCGATTTGATGCGTTTCTTCCACTTTTGCGCATAAAGTAGCTCAAACTTGTTTTTTGATGCACGAAACTTGCCACCTAACACTATTTGGTATATATTATTGTGTCGAAGTGTTTAGAATTGAAAATCATAGTCATATGCTAGAAATTGCGTGTTAAGTTGCGATTTTAAGGGTTTTTAAGGTTTTTTGCCACTTTTGCGCATATACTAGCTCAAACTTGGTTTGTTTTGCACGAAACTTGGCACACAACACTAGATGGTATATATTATTGTGTTGAAGTAATTTGAATTTAAAATCATAGTCATATCATACAAATAGCGTGTTAAGTTGCGATTTTAAGGGTTTTTAAGCGTTTTTTCCACTTTTCCGCATAAAGTAGCTCAAAATTGGTTTGTTTCGCGCGAAACTTGGCACAACACTATTTGGTATATATTATTGTCTTGAAGTGGTTAGAATTGAAAATCATAGTCATATGCTCGAAATTACGTGTTATGTTGCGATTTTAACGGTTTTTAAGCGTTTTTGCCACTTTTGCGCATAAAGTAGCTCAAACTTGGTTTGTTTTACACGAAACTTGGCACACAACACGATTTGGTATATATTATATTGTTGAAATGGTTAGAATTGAAAATAATAGTCATATGCTAGAAATTACGTGTTAAGTTGCGACGTTATTCTTTTTTAAGCGTTTTTGCCACTTTTGCACATAAAGTAACTCTATCTTGGTTTGTTTTACACGAAACTTGGCACACAACACTATTTGGTATATATTATTGTGTTGAAGTGGATAGAATTGAAAATCATAGTTATATGCTAGAAATTGCGTGTTAAGTTGCGATTTTATGCGTTTATGCAACTTTTGCGGCATAAAGTAGCTAAAACTTGGTTTGTTTTGCACGAAACTTGGCACACAACACTATTTGGTATATGTTATTGTGTTTAAGTGGTTAGAATTGGAATTCATAGTGATATGCTAGAAATTACTTTTCATGTTGCGATTTTAAGGTTTTTTAAGCGTTTTTGCCACTTTTGCCCATAAAGTAGCTCAAACTTGGTTTGTTTTGCATGAAATTCGCCACACCACACTATTTGGTATACATTATTGTGTTGAAGTGGTTAGAATTGAATATCATAGTGATATGCTAGAAATTACGTGTTAAGTTGCGATTTAAAGGGTTTTTTAGCGTTTTGGCACTTTGACGCATAAAGTAGCTCAAACTTGGTTTGTTTTGCTTGAAATTTGGCACACAACACTATTTGGTATATATTATTGTGTTGAAGTGGTTAGAATTTAAAATCATAATCATATGCTACAAAATACGTGTTCAGTTGCGATTTTTACGGGTTTTTAAGGCGTTTTTGCCACTTTTGCGCATAAAGTAGCTCAAACTTGGTTTGTTTTACACGAAACTTTATACACAACACTATTTGGTATATATTATATTGTTGAAATGGTTAGAATTGAAAATAATAGTCATATCCTAAAAATTACGTGTTAAGTTGCGATTTGATGCGTTTCTTCCACTTTTGCGCATAAAGTAGCTCAAACTTGTTTTTTGTTGCACGAAACTTGCCACCTAACACTATTTGGTATATATTATTGTGTCGAAGTGTTTAGAATTGAAAATCATAGTCATATGCTAGAAATTGCGTGTTAAGTTGCGATTTTTAAGGGTTTTTAAGGTTTTTTGCCACTTTTGCGCATATACTAGCTCAAACTTGGTTTGTTTTGCACGAAACTTGGCACACAACACTATATGGTATATATTATTGTGTTGAAGTAATTTGAATTTAAAATCATAGTCATATCATACAAATAGCGTGTTAAGTTGCGATTTTAAGGGTTTTTTAAGCGTTTTTTCCACTTTTCCGCATAAAGTAGCTCAAAATTGGTTTGTTTCGCGCGAAACTTGGCACAACACTATTTGGTATATATTATTGTCTTGAAGTGGTTAGAATTGAAAATCATAGTCATATGCTCGAAATTACGTGTTATGTTGCGATTTTAACGGTTTTTTAAGCGTTTTTGCCACTTTTGCGCAATAAAGTAGCTCAAACTTGGTTTGTTTTACACGAAACTTGGCACACAACACGATTTGGTATATATTATATTGTTGAAATGGTTAGAATTGAAAATAATAGTCATATGCTAGAAATTACGTGTTAAGTTGCGACGTTATTCTTTTTTAAGCGTTTTTGCCACTTTTGCACATAAAGTAACTCTATCTTGGTTTGTTTTACACGAAACTTGGCACACAACACTATTTGGTATATATTATTGTGTTGAAGTGGATAGAATTGAAAATCATAGTTATATGCTAGAAATTGCGTGTTAAGTTGCGATTTTATGCGTTTATGCAACTTTTGCGCATAAAGTAGCTAAAACTTGGTTTGTTTTGCACGAAACTTGGCACACAACACTATTTGGTATATGTTATTGTGTTTAAGTGGTTAGAATTGGAATTCATAGTGATATGCTAGAAATTACTTTTCAAGTTGCGATTTTAAGGTTTTTTAAGCGTTTTTTGCCACTTTTGCCCATAAAGTAGCTCAAACTTGGTTTGTTTTGCATGAAATTCGCCACACCACACTATTTGGTATACATTATTGTGTTGAAGTGGGTAGAATTGAATATCATAGTGATATGCTAGAAATTACGTGTTAAGTTGCGATTTAAAGGGTTTTTTTAGCGTTTTGGCACTTTGACGCATAAAGTAGCTCAAACTTGGTTTGTTTTGCTTGAAATTTGGCACACAACACTATTTGGTATATATTATTGTGTTGAAGTGGTTAGAATTTAAAATCATAATCATATGCTACAAAATACGTGTTCAGTTGCGATTTTACGGGTTTTATAAGCGTTTTTGCCACTTTTGCGCATAAAGTAGCTCAAACTTGGTTTGTTTTACACGAAACTTTATACACAACACTATTTGGTATATATTATATTGTTGAAATGGTTAGAATTGAAAATAATAGTCATATCCTAAAAATTACGTGTTAAGTTGCGATTTGATGCGTTTCTTCCACTTTTGCGCATAAAGTAGCTCAAACTTGTTTTTTGTTGCACGAAACTTGCCACCTAACACTATTTGGTATATATTATTGTGTCGAAGTGTTTAGAATTGAAAATCATAGTCATATGCTAGAAATTGCGTGTTAAGTTGCGATTTTAAGGGTTTTTAAGGTTTTTTGCCACTTTTGCGCATATACTAGCTCAAACTTGGTTTGTTTTGCACGAAACTTGGCACACAACACTAGATGGTATATATTATTGTGTTGAAGTAATTTGAATTTAAAAATCATAGTCATATCATACAAATAGCGTGTTAAGTTGCGATTTTAAGGGTTTTTAAGCGTTTTTTCCACTTTTCCGCATAAAGTAGCTCAAAATTGGTTTGTTTCGCGCGAAACTTGGCACAACACTATTTGGTATATATTATTGTCTTGAAGTGGTTAGAATTGAAAATCATAGTCATATGCTCGAAATTACGTGTTATGTTGCGATTTTAACGGTTTTTAAGCGTTTTTGCCACTTTTGCGCATAAAGTAGCTCAAACTTGGTTTGTTTTACACGAAACTTGGCACACAACACGATTTGGTATATATTATATTGTTGAAATGGTTAGAATTGAAAATAATAGTCATATGCTAGAAATTACGTGTTAAGTTGCGACGTTATTCTTTTTTAAGCGTTTTTGCCACTTTTGCACATAAAGTAACTCTATCTTGGTTTGTTTTACACGAAACTTGGCACACAACACTATTTGGTATATATTATTGTGTTGAAGTGGATAGAATTGAAAATCATAGTTATATGCTAGAAATTGCGTGTTAAGTTGCGATTTTATGCGTTTATGCAACTTTTGCGCATAAAGTAGCTAAAACTTGGTTTGTTTTGCACGAAACTTGGCACACAACACTATTTGGTATATGTTATTGTGTTTAAGTGGTTAGAATTGGAATTCATAGTGATATGCTAGAAATTACTTTTCATGTTGCGATTTTAAGGTTTTATTAAGCGTTTTTGCCACTTTTGCCCATAAAGTAGCTCAAACTTGGTTTGTTTTGCATGAAATTCGCCACACCACACTATTTGGTATACATTATTGTGTTGAAGTGGTTAGAATTGAATATCATAGTGAGTATGCTAGAAATTACGTGTTAAGTTGCGATTTAAAGGGTTTTTTAGCGTTTTGGCACTTTGACGCATAAAGTAGCTCAAACTTGGTTTGTTTTGCTTGAAATTTGGCACACAACACTATTTGGTATATATTATTGTGTTGAAGTGGTTAGAATTTAAAATCATAATCATATGCTACAAAATACGTGTTCAGTTGCGATTTTACGGGTTTTTAAGCGTTTTTGCCACTTTTGCGCATAAAGTAGCTCAAACTTGGTTTGTTTTACACGAAACTTTATACACAACACTATTTGGTATATATTATATTGTTGAAATGGTTAGAATTGAAAATAATAGTCATATCCTAAAAAATTACGTGTTAAGTTGCGATTTGATGCGTTTCTTCCACTTTTGCGCATAAAGTAGCTCAAACTTGTTTTTTGTTGCACGAAACTTGCCACCTAACACTATTTGGTATATATTATTGTGTCGAAGTGTTTAGAATTGAAAATCATAGTCATATGCTAGAAATTGCGTGTTAAGTTGCGATTTTAAGGGTTTTTTAGGTTTTTTGCCACTTTTGCGCATATACTAGCTCAAACTTGGTTTGTTTTGCACGAAACTTGGCACACCAACACTATATGGTATATATTATTGTGTTGAAGTAATTTGAATTTAAAAATCATAGTCATATCATACAAATAGCGTGTTAAGTTGCGATTTTAAGGGTTTTTAAGCGTTTTTTCCACTTTTCCGCATAAAGTAGCTCAAAATTGGTTTGTTTCGCGCGAAACTTGGCACAACACTATTTGGTATATATTATTGTCTTGAAGTGGTTAGAATTGAAAATCATAGTCATATGCTCGAAATTACGTGTTATGTTGCGATTTTAACGGTTTTTTAAGCGTTTTTGCCACTTTTGCCGCATAAAGTAGCTCAAACTTGGTTTGTTTTACACGAAACTTGGCACACAACACGATTTGGTATATATTATATTGTTGAAATGGTTAGAATTGAAAATAATAGTCATATGCTAGAAATTACGTGGTTAAGTTGCGACGTTATTCTTTTTTTAAGCGTTTTTGCCACTTTTGCACATAAAGTAACTCTATCTTGGTTTGTTTTACACGAAACTTGGCACACAACACTATTTGGTATATATTATTGTGTTGAAGTGGATAGAATTGAAAATCATAGTTATATGCTAGAAATTGCGTGTTAAGTTGCGATTTTATGGCGTTTATGCAACTTTTGCGCATAAAGTAGCTAAAACTTGGTTTGTTTTGCACGAAACTTGGCACACAACACTATTTGGTATATGTTATTGTGTTTAAGTGGTTAGAATTGGAATTCATAGTGATATGCTAGAAATTACTTTTCAAGTTGCGATTTTAAGGTTTTTTTAAGCGTTTTTGCCACTTTTGCCCATAAAGTAGCTCAAACTTGGTTTGTTTTGGCATGAAATTCGCCACACCACACTATTTGGTATACATTATTGTGTTGAAGTGGTTAGAATTGAATATCATAGTGATATGCTAGAAATTACGTGTTAAGTTGCGATTTAAAGGGTTTTTTAGCGTTTTGGCACTTTGACGCATAAAGTAGCTCAAACTTGGTTTGTTTTGCTTGAAATTTGGCACACAACACTATTTGGTATATATTATTGTGTTGAAGTGGTTAGAATTTAAAATCATAATCATTATGCTACAAAATACGTGTTCAGTTGCGATTTTACGGGTTTTTAAGCGTTTTTTTTTAACTTTTGCGCATAAAGTAGCTCAAACTTGGTTTGTTTTACACGAAACTTTATACACAACACTATTTGGTATATATTATATTGTTGAAATGGTTAGAATTGAAAATAATAGTCATATCCTAAAAATTACGTGTTTGAGTTGCGATTTGATGCGTTTCTTCCACTTTTGCGCATAAAGTAGCTCAAACTTGTTTTTTGTTGCACGAAACTTGCCACCTAACACTATTTGGTATATATTATTGTGTCGAAGTGTTTAGAATTGAAAATCATAGTCATATGCTAGAAATTGCGTGTTAAGTTGCGATTTTTAAGGGTTTTTTAAGGTTTTTTGCCACTTTTGCGCATATACTAGCTCAAACTTGGTTTGTTTTGCACGAAACTTGGCACACAACACTATATGGTATATATTATTGTGTTGAAGTAATTTGAATTTAAAATCATAGTCATATCATACAAATAGCGTGTTAAGTTGCGATTTTAAGGGTTTTTAAGCGTTTTTTCCACTTTTCCGCATAAAGTAGCTCAAAATTGGTTTGTTTTCGCGCGAAACTTGGCACAACACTATTTGGTATATATTATTGTCTTGAAGTGGTTAGAATTGAAAATCATAGTCATATGCTCGAAATTACGTGTTAAGTTGCGATTTTAAGGGTTTTTAAGCGTTTTTGCCACTTTTGCGCATAAAGTAGCTCAAACTTGGTTTGTTTTACACGAAACTTGGCACACAACACGATTTGGTATATATTATATTGTTGAAATGGTTAGAATTGAAAATAATAGTCATATGCTAGAAATTACGTGTTAAGTTGCGACGTTATTCTTTTTTAAGCGTTTTTGCCACTTTTGCACATAAAGTAACTCTATCTTGGTTTCTTTTACACGAAACTTGGCACACAACACTATTTGGTATATATTATTGTGTTGAAGTGGATAGAATTGAAAATCATAGTTATATGCTAGAAATTGCGTGTTAAGTTGTGATTTTATGCGTTTATGCAACTTTTGCGCATAAAGTAGCTAAAACTTGGTTTGTTTTGCACGAAACTTGGCACACAACACTATTTGGTATATGTTATTGTGTTTAAGTGGTTAGAATTGGAATTCATAGTGATATGCTAGAAATTACTTTTCAAGTTGCGATTTTAAGGTTTTTTTAAGCGTTTTTGCACTTTTGCCCATAAAGTAGCTCAAACTTGGTTTGTTTTGCATGAAATTCGCCACACCACACTATTTGGTATACATTATTGTGTTGAAGTGGTTAGAATTGAATATCATAGTGATATGCTAGAAATTACGTGTTAAGTTGCGATTTAAAGGGGTTTTTTAGCGTTTTGGCCACTTTGACGCATAAAG
>NC_080049.1:15520835-15554061 GCF_026212465.1 Amaranthus tricolor
GTGTGCCAAGTTCGGTGCAAAACGAACCAAGTTTAAGCTACTTTATGCGTAAAAGTGGCAAAAACGCTTAAAAACTCTTAAAATCGCAACTTAACACGTAATTTCTAGCATATGACTATGATTTTCAATTCTAACCACTTCAACACAATTATATATCCCAAACAGTCTTGTGTGCCTAGTTTGGTGCAAAACAAACCTAGTTTGAGCTACTTTATGCGCAAAAGTGGCAAAAGCGCTTCAAAACCCATAAAATCGCAACTTAACACGTAATTTCTAGCGTATGAATATGATTTTCAATTCTAACCCAATTCAACACTATAATATATACCAAGTAGTGTTATGTGCCAAGTTTCGTGCAAAACAAATCAAGTTTGAGCTACTTTATGTGCTAAAGTGGCAAAAACGCTTGAAAACCCTTAAAAGCTCAACTTAACACGCAATTTCTAGCATATGACTAATGATTTTCAATTCTATTCACTTAAACACAATAATATATACCAAATATTGTTGTGTGCCAAGTTCCGTGAAAAAACAAACCAAGTTTGAGCTACTTTATGTGCAAAAGTGGCAAAAACGCTTAAAAACACTTAAAATCGCAACTTAACAAGTAATTTCTAGTATATGACTCTGATTTTCAATTTTAACCACTTCATCAAAATAATGTCTACCAAATAGTGTTGCGTGTTAAGTTTCGTGCAAAACAAACCATGTTTGAGCTACTTTATGCGCAAAAGTGGCAAAAACACTTAAAAACCCTTAAAATCGCAACTTAACACGTAATTTCTAACATATGACTATGATTTTCAATTCTAACCACTTAAACACAATAATCTATACGAAATACTGTTGTGTGGCAAGTTACGTGCAAAACAAAGCAAGTTTGAGCTACTTTATGCGCAAAAGTGGCAAAAAACGCTTGAAAACCCTTAAAAGATCAACTTAACACGCAATTTCTAGCATATGATTATTATTTCCAATTTTAACCATTTAAACACCATAATAGATACCAAATAGTGTTGTGTGCCAAGTTGCGTGCAAAACGAACCAAGTTTAAGCTACTTTATGCGCAAAAGTGGCAAAAACGCTTAAAAACCTTTAAAATCGCAACTTAACACGTAATTTCTAGCATATGACTATGATTTTCAATTCTAACCACTTCAACACAATTATATATCCCAAACAGTCTTGTGTGCCTAGTTTGGTGCAAAACAAACATAGTTTGAGCTACTTTATGCGCAAAAGTGGCAAAAGCGCTTCAAAACCCATAAAATCGCAACTTAACACGTAATTTCTAGTATATGACTCTGATTTTCAATTTTAACCACTTCATCAAAATAATGTCTACCAAATAGTGTTGCGTGTTAAGTTTCGTGCAAAACAAACCATGTTTGAGCTACTTTATGCGCAAAAGTGGCAAAAACACTTAAAAACCCTTAAAATCGCAACTTAACACGTAATTTCTAACATATATGACTATGATTTTCAATTCTAACCACTTAAACACAATAATCTATACGAAATACTGTTGTGTGGCAAGTTACGTGCAAAAACAAAGCAAGTTTGAGCTACTTTAGCGCAAAAGTGGCAAAAACGCTTGAAAACCCTTAAAAGATCAACTTAACACGCAATTTCTAGCATATGATTATTATTTCCAATTTTAACCATTTAAACACCATAATAGATACCAAATAGTGTTGTGTGCCAAGTTGCGTGCAAAACGAACCAAGTTTAAGCTACTTTATGCGCAAAAGTGGCAAAAACGCTTAAAAACCTTTAAAATCGCAACTTAACACGTAATTTCTAGCATATGACTATGATTTTCAATTCTAACCACTTCAACACAATTATATATCCCAAACAGTCTTGTGTGCCTAGTTTGGTGCAAAACAAACATAGTTTGAGCTACTTTATGCGCAAAAGTGGCAAAAGCGCTTCAAAACCCATAAAATCGCAACTTAACACGTAATTTCTAGCGTATGAATATGATTTTCAATTCTAACCCAATTCAACACTATAATATATACCAAGTAGTGTTATGTGCCAAGTTTCGTGCAAAACAAATCAAGTTTGAGCTACTTTATGTGCTAAAGTGGCAAAAAACGCTTGAAAACCCTTAGAAGCTCAACTTAAACACGCAATTTCTAGCATATGACTATGATTTTCAATTCTATCCACTTAAACACAATAATATATACCAAATATTGTTTGTGTGCCAAGTTCCGTGAAAAACAAACCAACTTTGAGCTACTTTATGTGCAAAAGTGGCAAAAACGCTTAAAAACACTTAAAATCGCAACTTAACACGTAATTTCTAGTATATGACTCTGATTTTCAATTTTAACCACTTCAAAAAAATAATGTATACCAAATAGTGTTGTGTGTTAAGTTTCGTGCAAAACAAACCATGTTTGAGCTACTTTATGCGCAAAAGTGGCAAAAACACTTAAAAACCCTTAAAATCGAAACTTAACACGTAATTTCTAACATATGACTATGATTTTCAATTCTAACCACTTAAACACAATAATCTATACGAAATACTGTTGTGTGGCAAGTTACGTGAAAAACAAAGCAAGTTTGAGCTACTTTATGCGCAAAAGTGGCAAAAACGCTTGAAAACCCTTAAAAGATCAACTTAACACGCAATTTCTAGCATATGATTATTATTTCCAATTTTAACCATTTAAACACCATAATAGATACCAAATAGTGTTGTGTGCCAAGTTGCGTGCAAAACGAACCAAGTTTAAGCTACTTTATGCGCAAAAGTGGCAAAAACGCTTAAAAACCCTTAAAATCGCAACTTAACACGTAATTTCTAGCATATGACTATGATTGTCAATTCTAACCACTTCAACACAATTATATATCCCAAACAGTCTTGTGTGCCTAGTTTGGTGCAAAACAAACCTAGTTTGAGCTACTTTATGCGCAAAAGTGGCAAAAGCGCTTCAAAACCCATAAAATCGCAACTTAACACGTAATTTCTAGCGTATGAATATGATTTTCAATTCTAACCCAATTCAACACTATAATATATACCAAGTAGTGTTATGTGCCAAGTTTCGTGCAAAACAAATCAAGTTTGAGCTACTTTATGTGCTAAAGTGGCAAAAACGCATGAAAACCCTTAGAAGCTCAACTTAACACGCAATTTCTAGCATATGACTATGATTTTCAATTCTATCCACTTAAACACAATAATATATACCAAATATTGTTGTGTGCCAAGTTCCGTGAAAAACAAACCAACTTTGAGCTACTTTATGTGCAAAAGTGGCAAAAAACGCTTAAAAACACTTAAAATCGCAACTTAACACGTAATTTCTAGTATATGACTCTGATTTTCAATTTTAACCACTTCAACAAAATAATGTATACCAAATAGTGTTGTGTGTTAAGTTTCGTGCAAAACAAACCATGTTTGAGCTACTTTATGCGCAAAAGTGGCAAAAACACTTAAAAACCCTTAAAATCGAAACTTAACACGTAATTTCTAACATATGACTATGATTTTCAATTCTAACCACTTAAACACAATAATCTATACGAAATACTGTTGTGTGGCAAGTTACGTGAAAAACAAAGCAAGTTTGAGCTACTTTATGCGCAAAAGTGGCAAAAACGCTTGAAAACCCTTAAAAGATCAACTTAACACGCAATTTCTAGCATATGATTATTATTTCCAATTTTAACCATTTAAACACCATAATAGATACCAAATAGTGTTGTGTGCCAAGTTGCGTGCAAAACGAACCAAGTTTAAGCTACTTTATGCGCAAAAGTGGCAAAAACGCTTAAAAACCCTTAAAATCGCAACTTAACACGTAATTTCTAGCATATGACTATGATTGTCAATTCTAACCACTTCAACACAATTATATATCCCAAACAGTCTTGTGTGCCTAGTCTGGTGCAAAACAAACCTAGTTTGAGCTACTTTATGCGCAAAAGTGGCAAAAGCGCTTCAAAACCCATAAAATCGCAACTTAACACGTAATTTCTAGCGTATGAATATGATTTTCAATTCTAACCCAATTCAACACTATAATATATACCAAGTAGTGTTATGTGCCAAGTTTCGTGCAAAACAAATCAAGTTTGAGCTACTTTATGTGCTAAAGTGGCAAAAATGCTTGAAAACCCTTAGAAGCTCAACTTAACACGCAATTTCTAGCATATGACTATGATTTTCAATTCTATCCACTTAAACACAATAATATATACCAAATATTGTTGTGTGCCAAGTTCCGTGAAAAACAAACCAACTTTGAGCTACTTTATGTGCAAAAGTGGCAAAAACGCTTAAAAACACTTAAAATCGCAACTTAACACGTAATTTCTAGTATATGACTCAGATTTTCAATTTTAACCACTTCAACAAAATAATGTATACCAAATAGTGTTGTGTGTTAAGTTTCGTGCAAAACAAACCATGTTTGAGCTACTTTATGCGCAAAAGTGGCAAAAACACTTAAAAACCCTTAAAATCGAAACTTAACACGTAATTTCTAACATATGACTATGATTTTCAATTCTAACCACTTAAACACAATAATCTATACGAAATACTGTTGTGTGGC
This sequence comes from Amaranthus tricolor, assembly GCF_026212465.1. Classification (NCBI taxonomy): domain Eukaryota; kingdom Viridiplantae; phylum Streptophyta; class Magnoliopsida; order Caryophyllales; family Amaranthaceae; genus Amaranthus; species Amaranthus tricolor. Next base: position 15,525,419 of record NC_080049.1, read on the forward strand.
AAGTTACGTGAAAAACAAAGCAAGTTTGAGCTACTTTATGCGCAAAAGTGGCAAAAACGCTTGAAAACCCTTAAAAGATCAACTTAACACGCAATTTCTAGCATATGATTATTATTTCCAATTTTAACCATTTAAACACCATAATAGATACCAAATAGTGTTGTGTGCCAAGTTGCGTGCAAAACGAACCAAGTTTAAGCTACTTTATGCGCAAAAGTGGCAAAAACGCTTAAAAACCCTTAAAATCGCAACTTAACACGTAATTTCTAGCATATGACTATGATTGTCAATTCTAACCACTTCAACACAATTATATATCCCAAACAGTCTTGTGTGCCTAGTTTGGTGCAAAACAAACCTAGTTTGAGCTACTTTATGCGCAAAAGTGGCAAAAGCGCTTCAAAACCCATAAAATCGCAACTTAACACGTAATTTCTAGCGTATGAATATGATTTTCAATTCTAACCCAATTCAACACTATAATATATACCAAGTAGTGTTATGTGCCAAGTTTCGTGCAAAACAAATCAAGTTTGAGCTACTTTATGTGCTAAAGTGGCAAAAATGCTTGAAAACCCTTAGAAGCTCAACTTAACACGCAATTTCTAGCATATGACTATGATTTTCAATTCTATCCACTTAAACACAATAATATATACCAAATATTGTTGTGTGCCAAGTTCCGTGAAAAACAAACCAACTTTGAGCTACTTTATGTGCAAAAGTGGCAAAAACGCTTAAAAACACTTAAAATCGCAACTTAACACGTAATTTCTAGTATATGACTCTGATTTTCAATTTTAACCACTTCAACAAAATAATGTATACCAAATAGTGTTGTGTGTTAAGTTTCGTGCAAAACAAACCATGTTTGAGCTACTTTATGCGCAAAAGTGGCAAAAACACTTAAAAACCCTTAAAATCGAAACTTAACACGTAATTTCTAACATATGACTATGATTTTCAATTCTAACCACTTCAACACAATTATATATCCCAAACAGTCTTGTGTGCCTAGTTTGGTGCAAAACAAACCTAGTTTGAGCTACTTTATGCGCAAAAGTGGCAAAAGCGCTTCAAAACCCATAAAATCGCAACTTAACACGTAATTTCTAGCGTATGAATATGATTTTCAATTCTAACCCAATTCAACACTATAATATATACCAAGTAGTGTTATGTGCCAAGTTTCGTGCAAAACAAATCAAGTTTGAGCTACCTTATGTGCTAAAGTGGCAAAAACGCTTGAAAACCCTTAGAAGCTCAACATAACACGCAATTTCTAGCATATGACTATGATTTTCAATTCTATCCACTTAAACACAATAATATATACCAAATATTGTTGTGTGCCAAGTTCCGTGAAAAACAAACCAACTTTGAGCTACTTTATGTGCAAAAGTGGCAAAAACGCTTAAAAACACTTAAAATCGCAACTTAACACGTAATTTCTAGTATATGACTCTGATTTTCAATTTTAACCCCTTCAACAAAATAATGTATACCAAATAGTGTTGTGTGTTAAGTTTCCTGCAAAACAAACCATGTTTGAGCTACTTTATGCGCAAAAGTGGCAAAAACACTTAAAAACCCTTAAAATCGAAACTTAACACGTAATTTCTAACATATGACTATGATTTTCAATTCTAACCACTTAAACACAATAATCTATACGAAATACTGTTGTGTGGCAAGTTACGTGAAAAACAAAGCAAGTTTGAGCTACTTTATGCGCAAAAGTGGCAAAAACGCTTGAAAACCCTTAAAAGATCAACTTAATACGCAATTTCTAGCATATGATTATTATTTTCAATTTTAACCATTTAAACACCATAATAGATACCAAATAGTGTTGTGTGCCAAGTTGCGTGCAAAACGAACCAAGTTTAAGCTACTTTATGCGCAAAAGTGGCAAAAACGCTTAAAAACCCTTAAAATCGCAACTTAACACGTAATTTCTAGCATATGACTATGATTTTCAATTCTAACCACTTCAACACAATTATATATCCCAAACAGTCTTGTGTGCCTAGTTTGGTGCAAAACAAACCTAGTTTGAGCTACTTTATGCGCAAAAGTGGCAAAAGCGCTTCAAAACCCATAAAATCGCAACTTAACACGTAATTTCTAGCGTATGAATATGATTTTCAATTCTAACCCAATTCAACACTATAATATATACCAAGTAGTGTTATGTGCCAAGTTTCGTGCAAAACAAATCAAGTTTGAGCTACTTTATGTGCTAAAGTGGCAAAAATGCTTGAAAACCCTTAGAAGCTCAACTTAACACGCAATTTCTAGCATATGACTATGATTTTCAATTCTATCCACTTAAACACAATAATATATACCAAATATTGTTGTGTGCCAAGTTCCGTGAAAAACAAACCAACTTTGAGCTACTTTATGTGCAAAAGTGGCAAAAACGCTTAAAAACACTTAAAATCGCAACTTAACACGTAAATTCTAGTATATGACTCTGATTTTCAATTTTAACCACTTCAACAAAATAATGTATACCAAATAGTGTTGTGTGTTAAGTTTCGTGCAAAACAAACCATGTTTGAGCTACTTTATGCGCAAAAGTGGCAAAAACACTTAAAAACCCTTAAAATCGAAACTTAACACGTAATTTCTAACATATGACTATGATTTTCAATTCTAACCACTTAAACACAATAATCTATACGAAATACTGTTGTGTGGCAAGTTACGTGAAAAACAAAGCAAGTTTGAGCTACTTTATGCGCAAAAGTGGCAAAAACGCTTGAAAACCCTTAAAAGATCAACTTAACACGCAATTTCTAGCATATGATTATTATTTCCAATTTTAACCATTTAAACACCATAATAGATACCAAATAGTGTTGTGTGCCAAGTTGCGTGCAAAACGAACCAAGTTTAAGCTACTTTATGCGCAAAAGTGGCAAAAACGCTTAAAAACCCTTAAAATCGCAACTTAACACGTAATTTCTAGCATATGACTATGATTGTCAATTCTAACCACTTCAACACAATTATATATCCCAAACAGTCTTGTGTGCCTAGTTTGGTGCAAAACAAACCTAGTTTGAGCTACTTTATGCGCAAAAGTGGCAAAAGCGCTTCAAAACCCATAAAATCGCAACTTAACACGTAATTTCTAGCGTATGAATATGATTTTCAATTCTAACCCAATTCAACACTATAATATATACCAAGTAGTGTTATGTGCCAAGTTTCGTGCAAAACAAATCAAGTTTGAGCTACTTTATGTGCTAAAGTGGCAAAAATGCTTGAAAACCCTTAGAAGCTCAACTTAACACGCAATTTCTAGCATATGACTATGATTTTCAATTCTATCCACTTAAACACAATAATATATACCAAATATTGTTGTGTGCCAAGTTCCGTGAAAAACAAACCAACTTTGAGCTACTTTATGTGCAAAAGTGGCAAAAACGCTTAAAAACACTTAAAATCGCAACTTAACACGTAATTTCTAGTATATGACTCTGATTTTCAATTTTAACCACTTCAACAAAATAATGTATACCAAATAGTGTTGTGTGTTAAGTTTCGTGCAAAACAAACCATGTTTGAGCTACTTTATGCGCAAAAGTGGCAAAAACACTTAAAAACCCTTAAAATCGAAACTTAACACGTAATTTCTAACATATGACTATGATTTTCAATTCTAACCACTTAAACACAATAATCTATACGAAATACTGTTGTGTGGCAAGTTACGTGAAAAACAAAGCAAGTTTGAGCTACTTTATGCGCAAAAGTGGCAAAAACGCTTGAAAACCCTTAAAAGATCAACTTAACACGCAATTTCTAGCATATGATTATTATTTCCAATTTTAACCATTTAAACACCATAATAGATACCAAATAGTGTTGTGTGCCAAGTTGCGTGCAAAACGAACCAAGTTTAAGCTACTTTATGCGCAAAAGTGGCAAAAACGCTTAAAAACCCTTAAAATCGCAACTTAACACGTAATTTCTAGCATATGACTATGATTGTCAATTCTAACCACTTCAACACAATTATATATCCCAAACAGTCTTGTGTGCCTAGTTTGGTGCAAAACAAACCTAGTTTGAGCTACTTTATGCGCAAAAGTGGCAAAAGCGCTTCAAAACCCATAAAATCGCAACTTAACACGTAATTTCTAGCGTATGAATATGATTTTCAATTCTAACCCAATTCAACACTATAATATATACCAAGTAGTGTTATGTGCCAAGTTTCGTGCAAAACAAATCAAGTTTGAGCTACTTTATGTGCTAAAGTGGCAAAAATGCTTGAAAACCCTTAGAAGCTCAACTTAACACGCAATTTCTAGCATATGACTATGATTTTCAATTCTATCCACTTAAACACAATAATATATACCAAATATTGTTGTGTGCCAAGTTCCGTGAAAAACAAACCAACTTTGAGCTACTTTATGTGCAAAAGTGGCAAAAAACGCTTAAAAACACTTAAAATCGCAACTTAACACGTAATTTCTAGTATATGACTCTGATTTTCAATTTTAACCACTTCAACAAAATAATGTATACCAAATAGTGTTGTGTGTTAAGTTTCGTGCAAAACAAACCATGTTTGAGCTACTTTATGCGCAAAAGTGGCAAAAACACTTAAAAACCCTTAAAATCGAAACTTAACACGTAATTTCTAACATATGACTATGATTTTCAATTCTAACCACTTCAACACAATTATATATCCCAAACAGTCTTGTGTGCCTAGTTTGGTGCAAAACAAACCTAGTTTGAGCTACTTTATGCGCAAAAGTGGCAAAAGCGCTTCAAAACCCATAAAATCGCAACTTAACACGTAATTTCTAGCGTATGAATATGATTTTCAATTCTAACCCAATTCAACACTATAATATATACCAAGTAGTGTTATGTGCCAAGTTTCGTGCAAAACAAATCAAGTTTGAGCTACCTTATGTGCTAAAGTGGCAAAAACGCTTGAAAACCCTTAGAAGCTCAACATAACACGCAATTTCTAGCATATGACTATGATTTTCAATTCTATCCACTTAAACACAATAATATATACCAAATATTGTTGTGTGCCAAGTTCCGTGAAAAACAAACCAACTTTGAGCTACTTTATGTGCAAAAGTGGCAAAAACGCTTAAAAACACTTAAAATCGCAACTTAACACGTAATTTCTAGTATATGACTCTGATTTTCAATTTTAACCCCTTCAACAAAATAATGTATACCAAATAGTGTTGTGTGTTAAGTTTCCTGCAAAACAAACCATGTTTGAGCTACTTTATGCGCAAAAGTGGCAAAAACACTTAAAAACCCTTAAAATCGAAACTTAACACGTAATTTCTAACATATGACTATGATTTTCAATTCTAACCACTTAAACACAATAATCTATACGAAATACTGTTGTGTGGCAAGTTACGTGAAAAACAAAGCAAGTTTGAGCTACTTTATGCGCAAAAGTGGCAAAAACGCTTGAAAACCCTTAAAAGATCAACTTAATACGCAATTTCTAGCATATGATTATTATTTCCAATTTTAACCATTTAAACACCATAATAGATACCAAATAGTGTTGTGTGCCAAGTTGCGTGCAAAACGAACCAAGTTTAAGCTACTTTATGCGCAAAAGTGGCAAAAACGCTTAAAAACCCTTAAAATCGCAACTTAACACGTAATTTCTAGCATATGACTATGATTTTCAATTCTAACCACTTCAACACAATTATATATCCCAAACAGTCTTGTGTGCCTAGTTTGGTGCAAAACAAACCTAGTTTGAGCTACTTTATGCGCAAAAGTGGCAAAAGCGCTTCAAAACCCATAAAATCGCAACTTAACACGTAATTTCTAGCGTATGAATATGATTTTCAATTCTAACCCAATTCAACACTATAATATATACCAAGTAGTGTTATGTGCCAAGTTTCGTGCAAAACAAATCAAGTTTGAGCTACTTTATGTGCTAAAGTGGCAAAAATGCTTGAAAACCCTTAGAAGCTCAACTTAACACGCAATTTCTAGCATATGACTATGATTTTCAATTCTATCCACTTAAACACAATAATATATACCAAATATTGTTGTGTGCCAAGTTCCGTGAAAAACAAACCAACTTTGAGCTACTTTATGTGCAAAAGTGGCAAAAACGCTTAAAAACACTTAAAATCGCAACTTAACACGTAAATTCTAGTATATGACTCTGATTTTCAATTTTAACCACTTCAACAAAATAATGTATACCAAATAGTGTTGTGTGTTAAGTTTCGTGCAAAACAAACCATGTTTGAGCTACTTTATGCGCAAAAGTGGCAAAAACACTTAAAAACCCTTAAAATCGAAACTTAACACGTAATTTCTAACATATGACTATGATTTTCAATTCTAACCACTTAAACACAATAATCTATACGAAATACTGTTGTGTGGCAAGTTACGTGAAAAACAAAGCAAGTTTGAGCTACTTTATGCGCAAAAGTGGCAAAAACGCTTGAAAACCCTTAAAAGATCAACTTAACACGCAATTTCTAGCATATGATTATTATTTCCAATTTTAACCATTTAAACACCATAATAGATACCAAATAGTGTTGTGTGCCAAGTTGCGTGCAAAACGAACCAAGTTTAAGCTACTTTATGCGCAAAAGTGGCAAAAACGCTTAAAAACCCTTAAAATCGCAACTTAACACGTAATTTCTAGCATATGACTATGATTGTCAATTCTAACCACTTCAACACAATTATATATCCCAAACAGTCTTGTGTGCCTAGTTTGGTGCAAAACAAACCTAGTTTGAGCTACTTTATGCGCAAAAGTGGCAAAAGCGCTTCAAAACCCATAAAATCGCAACTTAACACGTAATTTCTAGCGTATGAATATGATTTTCAATTCTAACCCAATTCAACACTATAATATATACCAAGTAGTGTTATGTGCCAAGTTTCGTGCAAAACAAATAAAGTTTGAGCTACTTTATGTGCTAAAGTGGCAAAAATGCTTGAAAACCCTTAGAAGCTCAACTTAACACGCAATTTCTAGCATATGACTATGATTTTCAATTCTATCCACTTAAACACAATAATATATACCAAATATTGTTGTGTGCCAAGTTCCGTGAAAAACAAACCAACTTTGAGCTACTTTATGTGCAAAAGTGGCAAAAACGCTTAAAAACACTTAAAATCGCAACTTAACACGTAATTTCTAGTATATGACTCTGATTTTCAATTTTAACCACTTCAACAAAATAATGTATACCAAATAGTGTTGTGTGTTAAGTTTCGTGCAAAACAAACCATGTTTGAGCTACTTTATGCGCAAAAGTGGCAAAAACACTTAAAAACCCTTAAAATCGAAACTTAACACGTAATTTCTAACATATGACTATGATTTTCAATTCTAACCACTTAAACACAATAATCTATACGAAATACTGTTGTGTGGCAAGTTACGTGCAAAACAAAGCAAGTTTGAGCTACTTTATGCGCAAAAGTGGCAAAAACGCTTGAAAACCCTTAAAAGATCAACTTAACACGCAATTTCTAGCATATGATTATTATTTCCAATTTTAACCATTTAAACACCATAATAGATACCAAATAGTGTTGTGTGCCAAGTTGCGTGCAAAACGAACCAAGTTTAAGCTACTTTATGCGCAAAAGTGGCAAAACGCTTAAAAACCCTTAAAATCGCAACTTAACACGTAATTTCTAGCATATGACTATGATTTTCAATTCTAACCACTTCAACACAATTATATATCCCAAACAGTCTTGTGTGCCTAGTTTGGTGCAAAACAAACCTAGTTTGAGCTACTTTATGCGCAAAAGTGGCAAAAGCGCTTCAAAACCCATAAAATCGCAACTTAACACGTAATTTCTAGCGTATGAATATGATTTTCAATTCTAACCCAATTCAACACTATAATATATACCAAGTAGTGTTATGTGCCAAGTTTCGTGCAAAACAAATCAAGTTTGAGCTACTTTATGTGCTAAAGTGGCAAAAACGCTTGAAAACCCTTAGAAGCTCAACATAACACGCAATTTCTAGCATATGACTATGATTTTCAATTCTATCCACTTAAACACAATAATATATACCAAATATTGTTGTGTGCCAAGTTCCGTGAAAAACAAACCAACTTTGAGCTACTTTATGTGCAAAAGTGGCAAAAACGCTTAAAAACACTTAAAATCGCAACTTAACACGTAATTTCTAGTATATGACTCTGATTTTCAATTTTAACCCCTTCAACAAAATAATGTATACCAAATAGTGTTGTGTGTTAAGTTTCGTGCAAAACAAACCATGTTTGAGCTACTTTATGCGCAAAAGTGGCAAAAACACTTAAAAACCCTTAAAATCGAAACTTAACACGTAATTTCTAACATATGACTATGATTTTCAATTCTAACCACTTAAACACAATAATCTATACGAAATACTGTTGTGTGGCAAGTTACGTGAAAAACAAAGCAAGTTTGAGCTACTTTATGCGCAAAAGTGGCAAAAACGCTTGAAAACCCTTAAAAGATCAACTTAACACGCAATTTCTAGCATATGATTATTATTTCCAATTTTAACCATTTAAACACCATAATAGATACCAAATAGTGTTGTGTGCCAAGTTGCGTGCAAAACGAACCAAGTTTAAGCTACTTTATGCGCAAAAGTGGCAAAAACGCTTAAAAACCCTTAAAATCGCAACTTAACACGTAATTTCTAGCATATGACTATGATTTTCAATTCTAACCACTTCAACACAATTATATATCCCAAACAGTCTTGTGTGCCTAGTTTGGTGCAAAACAAACCTAGTTTGAGCTACTTTATGCGCAAAAGTGGCAAAAGCGCTTCAAAACCCATAAAATCGCAACTTAACACGTAATTTCTAGCGTATGAATATGATTTTCAATTCTAACCCAATTCAACACTATAATATATACCAAGTAGTGTTATGTGCCAAGTTTCGTGCAAAACAAATCAAGTTTGAGCTACTTTATGTGCTAAAGTGGCAAAAACGCTTGAAAACCCTTAGAAGCTCAACATAACACGCAATTTCTAGCATATGACTATGATTTTCAATTCTATCCACTTAAACACAATAATATATACCAAATATTGTTGTGTGCCAAGTTCCATGAAAAACAAACCAACTTTGAGCTACTTTATGTGCAAAAGTGGCAAAAACGCTTAAAAACACTTAAAATCGCAACTTAACACGTAATTTCTAGTATATGACTCTGATTTTCAATTTTAACCACTTCAACAAAATAATGTATACCAAATAGTGTTGTGTGTTAAGTTTCGTGCAAAACAAACCATGTTTGAGCTACTTTATGCGCAAAAGTGGCAAAAACACTTAAAAACCCTTAAAATCGAAACTTAACACGTAATTTCTAACATATGACTATGATTTTCAATTCTAACCACTTAAACACAATAATCCATACGAAATACTGTTATGTGGCAAGTTACGTGCAAAACAAAGCAAGTTTGAGCTACTTTATGCGCAAAAGTGGCAAAAACGCTTGAAAACCCTTAAAAGATCAACTTAACACGCAATTTCTAGCATATGATTATTATTTCCAATTTTAACCATTTAAACACCATAATAGATACCAAATAGTGTTGTGTGCCAAGTTGCGTGCAAAACGAACCAAGTTTAAGCTACTTTATGCGCAAAAGTGGCAAAAACGCTTAAAAACCCTTAAAATCGCAACTTAACACGTAATTTCTAGCATATGACTATGATTTTCAATTCTAACCACTTCAACACAATTATATATCCCAAACAGTCTTGTGTGCCTAGTTTGGTGCAAAACAAACCTAGTTTGAGCTACTTTATGCGCAAAAGTGGCAAAAGCGCTTCAAAACCCATAAAATCGCAACTTAACACGTAATTTCTAGCGTATGAATATGATTTTCAATTCTAACCCAATTCAACACTATAATATATACCAAGTAGTGTTATGTGCCAAGTTTCGTGCAAAACAAATCAAGTTTGAGCTACTTTATGTGCTAAAGTGGCAAAAATGCTTGAAAACCCTTAGAAGCTCAACTTAACACGCAATTTCTAGCATATGACTATGATTTTCAATTCTATCCACTTAAACACAATAATATATACCAAATATTGTTGTGTGCCAAGTTCCGTGAAAAACAAACCAACTTTGAGCTACTTTATGTGCAAAAGTGGCAAAAACGCTTAAAAACACTTAAAATCGCAACTTAACACGTAATTTCTAGTATATGACTCTGATTTTCAATTTTAACCACTTGAACAAAATAATGTATACCAAATAGTGTTGTGTGTTAAGTTTCGTGCAAAACAAACCATGTTTGAGCTACTTTATGCGCAAAAGTGGCAAGAACACTTAAAAACCTTAAAATCGAAACTTAACACGTAATTTCTAACATATGACTATGATTTTCAATTCTAACCACTTAAACACAATAATCTATACGAAATACTGTTGTGTGGCAAGTTACGTGCAAAACAAAGCAAGTTTGAGCTACTTTATGCGCAAAAGTGGCAAAAAACGCTTGAAAACCCTTAAAAGATCAACTTAACACGCAATTTCTAGCATATGATTATTATTTCCAATTTTAACCATTTAAACACCATAATAGATACCAAATAGTGTTGTGTGCCAAGTTGCGTGCAAAACGAACCAAGTTTAAGCTACTTTATGCGCAAAAGTGGCAAAAACGCTTAAAAACCCTTAAAATCGCAACTTAACACGTAATTTCTAGCATATGACTATGATTTTCAATTCTAACCACTTCAACACAATTATATATCCCAAACAGTCTTGTGTGCCTAGTTTGGTGCAAAACAAACCTAGTTTGAGCTACTTTATGCGCAAAAGTGGCAAAAGCGCTTCAAAACCCATAAAATCGCAACTTAACACGTAATTTCTAGCGTATGAATATGATTTTCAATTCTAACCCAATTCAACACTATAATATATACCAAGTAGTGTTATGTGCCAAGTTTCGTGCAAAACAAATCAAGTTTGAGCTACTTTATGTGCTAAAGTGGCAAAAATGCTTGAAAACCCTTAGAAGCTCAACTTAACACGCAATTTCTAGCATATGACTATGATTTTCAATTCTATCCACTTAAACACAATAATATATACCAAATATTGTTGTGTGCCAAGTTCCGTGAAAAACAAACCAACTTTGAGCTACTTTATGTGCAAAAGTGGCAAAAACGCTTAAAAACACTTAAAATCGCAACTTAACACGTAATTTCTAGTATATGACTCTGATTTTCAATTTTAACCACTTCAACAAAATAATGTATACCAAATAGTGTTGTGTGTTAAGTTTCGTGCAAAACAAACCATGTTTGAGCTACTTTATGCGCAAAAGTGGCAAAAACACTTAAAAACCCTTAAAATCGAAACTTAACACGTAATTTCTAACATATGACTATGATTTTGAATTCTAACCACTTAAACACAATAATCTATACGAAATACTGTTGTGTGGCAAGTTACGTGCAAAACAAAGCAAGTTTGAGCTACTTTATGCGCAAAAGTGGCAAAAACGCTTGAAAACCCTTAAAAGATCAACTTAACACGCAATTTCTAGCATATGATTATTATTTCCAATTTTAACCATTTAAACACCATAATAGATACCAAATAGTGTTGTGTGCCAAGTTGCGTGCAAAACGAACCAAGTTTAAGCTACTTTATGCGCAAAAGTGGCAAAAACGCTTAAAAACCCTTAAAATCGCAACTTAACACGTAATTTCTAGCATATGACTATGATTTTCAATTCTAACCACTTCAACACAATTATATATCCCAAACAGTCTTGTGTGCCTAGTTTGGTGCAAAACAAACCTAGTTTGAGCGACTTTATGCGCAAAAGTGGCAAAAGCGCTTCAGAACCCATAAAATCGCAACTTAACACGTAATTTCTAGCGTATGAATATGATTTTCAATTCTAACCCAATTCAACACTATAATATATACCAAGTAGTGTTATGTGCCAAGTTTCGTGCAAAACAAATCAAGTTTGAGCTACTTTATGTGCTAAAGTGGCAAAAACGCTTGAAAACCCTTAGAAGCTCAACATAACACGCAATTTCTAGCATATGACTATGATTTTCAATTCTATCCACTTAAACACAATAATATATACCAAATATTGTTGTGTGCCAAGTTCCGTGAAAAACAAACCAACTTTGAGCTACTTTATGTGCAAAAGTGGCAAAAACGCTTAAAAACACTTAAAATCGCAACTTAACACGTAATTTCTAGTATATGACTCTGATTTTCAATTTTAACCACTTCAACAAAATAATGTATACCAAATAGTGTTGTGTACCAAGTTTCGTGCAAAACAAACCATGTTTGAGCTACTTTATGCGCAAAGTGGCAAAAACACTTAAAAACCCTTAAAATCGAAACTTAACACGTAATTTCTAACATATGACTATGATTTTCAATTCTAACCACTTAAACACAATAATCTATACGAAATACTGTTGTGTGGCAAGTTACGTGCAAAACAAAGCAAGTTTGAGCTACTTTATGCGCAAAAGTGGCAAAAACGCTTGAAAACCCTTAAAAGATCAACTTAACACGCAATTTCTAGCATATGATTATTATTTCCAATTTTAACCATTTAAACACCATAATAGATACCAAATAGTGTTGTGTGCCAAGTTGCGTGCAAAACGAACCAAGTTTAAGCTACTTTATGCGCAAAAGTGGCAAAAACGCTTAAAAACCCTTAAAATCGCAACTTAACACGTAATTTCTAGCATATGACTATGATTTTCAATTCTAACCACTTCAACACAATTATATATCCCAAACAGTCTTGTGTGCCTAGTTTGGTGCAAAACAAACCTAGTTTGAGCGACTTTATGCGCAAAAGTGGCAAAAGCGCTTCAGAACCCATAAAATCGCAACTTAACACGTAATTTCTAGCGTATGAATATGATTTTCAATTCTAACCCAATTCAACACTATAATATATACCAAGTAGTGTTATGTGCCAAGTTTCGTGCAAAACAAATGAAGTTTGAGCTACTTTATGTGCTAAAGTGGCAAAAACGCTTGAAAACCCTTAAAAGCTCAACTTAACACGCAATTTCTAGCGTATGACTATGATTTTCAATTCTATCCACTTAAACACAATAATATATACCAAATATTGTTGTGTGCCAAGTTCCGTGAAAAACAAACCAACTTTGAGCTACTTTATGTGCAAAAGTGGCAAAAACGCTTAAAAACACTTAAAATCGCAACTTAACACGTAATTTCTAGTATATGACTCTGATTTTCAATTTTAACCACTTGAACAAAATAATGTATACCAAATAGTGTTGTGTACCAAGTTTCGTGCAAAACAAACCATGTTTGAGCTACTTTATGCGCAAAGTGGCAAAAACACTTAAAAACCCTTAAAATCGCAACTTAACACGTAATTTCTAACATATGACTATGATTTTAAATTCTAACCACTTAAACACAATAATCTATACCAAATACTGTTGTGTGGCAAGTTACGTGCAAAACAAAGCAAGTTTGAGCTACTTTATGCGCAAAAGTGGCAAAAAACGCTTGAAAACCCTTAAAAGATCAACTTAACACGCAATTTCTAGCATATGATTATTATTTCCAATTTTAACCATTTAAACACCATAATAGATACCAAATAGTGTTGTGTGCCAAGTTGCGTGCAAAACGAACCAAGTTTAAGCTACTTTATGCGCAAAAGTGGCAAAAACGCTTAAAAACCCTTAAAATCGCAACTTAACACGTAATTTCTAGCATATGACTATGATTTTCAATTCTAACCACTTCAACACAATTATATATCCCAAACAGTCTTGTGTGCCTAGTTTGGTGCAAAACAAACCTAGTTTGAGCGACTTTATGCGCAAAGTGGCAAAAGCGCTTCAGAACCCATAAAATCGCAACTTAACACGTAATTTCTAGCGTATGAATATGATTTTCAATTCTAACCCAATTCAACACTATAATATATACCAAGTAGTGTTATGTGCCAAGTTTCGTGCAAAACAAATCAAGTTTGAGCTACTTTATGTGCTAAAGTGGCAAAAACGCTTGAAAACCCTTAAAAGCTCAACTTAACACGCAATTTCTAGCGTATGACTATGATTTTCAATTCTATCCACTTAAACACAATAATATATACCAAATATTGTTGTGTGCCAAGTTCCGTGAAAAACAAACCAACTTTGAGCTACTTTATGTGCAAAAGTGGAAAAAAACGCTTAAAAACACTTAAAATCGCAACTTAACACGTAATTTCTAGTATATGACTCTGATTTTCAATTTTAACCACTTGAACAAAATAATGTATACCAAATAGTGTTGTGTGCCAAGTTTCGTGCAAAACAAACCATGTTTGAGCTACTTTATGCGCAAAGTGGCAAAAACACTTAAAAACCCTTAAAATCGCAACTTAACACGTAATTTCTAACATATGACTATGATTTTAAATTCTAACCACTTAAACACAATAATCTATACCAAATACTGTTGTGTGGCAAGTTACGTGCAAAACAAAGCAAGTTTGAGCTACTTTATGCGCAAAAGTGGCAAAAACGCTTGAAAACCCTTAAAAGATCAACTTAACACGCAATTTCTAGCATATGATTATTATTTCCAATTTTAACCATTTAAACACCATAATATATACCAAATAGTGTTGTGTGCCATGTTGCGTGCAAAACGAACCAAGTTTGAGCTACTTTATGCGCAAAAATGGCAAAAACGCTTAAAAACCCAAAAATCGCAACTTAACACGTAATTTCTAGCATATGACTATGATTTTCAATTCTAACCACTTCAACACAATTATATATCCCAAACAGTCTTGTGTGCCTAGTTTGGTGCAAAACAAACCTAGTTTGAGCTACTTTATGCGCAAAAGTGGCAAAAGCGCTTCAAAACCCATAAAATCGCAACTTAACACGTAATTTCTAGCGTATGAATATGATTTTCAATTCTAACCCAATTCAACACTATAATATATACCAAGTAGTGTTATGTGCCAAGTTTCGTGCAAAACAAATCAAGTTTGAGCTACTTTATGTGTTAAAGTGGCAAAAACGCTTGAAAACCCTTAAAAGCTCAACTTAACACGCAATTTCTAGCATATGACTATGATTTTCAATTCTATCCACTTAAACACAATAATATATACCAAATAGTGTTGTGTGCCAAGTTCCGTGAAAAACAAACCAACTTTGAGCTACTTTATGTGCAAAAGTGGCAAAAACGCTTAAAAACACTTAAAATCGCAACTTAACACGTAATTTCTAGTATATGACTCTGATTTTCAATTTTAACCACTTCAACAAAATAATGTATACCAAATAGTGTTGTGTGGCAAGTTACGTGCAAAACAAAGCAAGTTTGAGCTACTTTATGCGCAAAAGTGGCAAAAACGCTTGAAAACCCTTAAAAGATCAACTTAACACGCAATTTCTAGCATATGATTATTATTTCCAATTTTAACCATTTAAACACCATAATAGATACCAAATAGTGTTGTGTGCCAAGTTGCGTGCAAAACGAACCAAGTTTAAGCTACTTTATGCGCAAAAGTGGCAAAAACGCTTAAAAACCCTTAAAATCGCAACTTAACACGTAATTTCTAGCATATGACTATGATTTTCAATTCTAACCACTTCAACACAATTATATATCCCAAACAGTCTTGTGTGCCTAGTTTGGTGCAAAACAAACCTAGTTTGAGCGACTTTATGCGCAAAAGTGGCAAAAGCGCTTCAGAACCCATAAAATCGCAACTTAACACGTAATTTCTAGCGTATGAATATCATTTTCAATTCTAACCCAATTCAACACTATAATATATACCAAGTAGTGTTATGTGCCAAGTTTCGTGCAAAACAAATCAAGTTTGAGCTACTTTATGTGCTAAAGTGGCAAAAACGCTTGAAAACCCTTAAAAGCTCAACTTAACACGCAATTTCTAGCGTATGACTATGATTTTCAATTCTATCCACTTAAACACAATAATATATACCAAATATTGTTGTGTGCCAAGTTCCGTGAAAAACAAACCAACTTTGAGCTACTTTATGTGCAAAAGTGGCAAAAACGCTTAAAAACACTTAAAATCGCAACTTAACACGTAATTTCTAGTATATGACTCTGATTTTCAATTTTAACCACTTGAACAAAATAATGTATACCAAATAGTGTTGTGTACCAAGTTTCGTGCAAAACAAACCATGTTTGAGCTACTTTATGCGCAAAGTGGCAAAAACACTTAAAAACCCTTAAAATCGCAACTTAACACGTAATTTCTAACATATGACTATGATTTTAAATTCTAACCACTTAAACACAATAATCTATACCAAATACTGTTGTGTGGCAAGTTACGTGCAAAACAAAGCAAGTTTGAGCTACTTTATGCGCAAAAGTGGCAAAAACGCTTGAAAACCCTTAAAAGATCAACTTAACACGCAATTTCTAGCATATGATTATTATTTCCAATTTTAACCATTTAAACACCATAATAGATACCAAATAGTGTTGTGTGCCAAGTTGCGTGCAAAACGAACCAAGTTTAAGCTACTTTATGCGCAAAAGTGGCAAAAACGCTTAAAAACCCTTAAAATCGCAACTTAACACGTAATTTCTAGCATATGACTATGATTTTCAATTCTAACCACTTCAACACAATTATATATCCCAAACAGTCTTGTGTGCCTAGTTTGGTGCAAAACAAACCTAGTTTGAGCGACTTTATGCGCAAAAGTGGCAAAAGCGCTTCAGAACCCATAAAATCGCAACTTAACACGTAATTTCTAGCGTATGAATATGATTTTCAATTCTAACCCAATTCAACACTATAATATATACCAAGTAGTGTTATGTGCCAAGTTTCGTGCAAAACAAATCAAGTTTGAGCTACTTTATGTGCTAAAGTGGCAAAAACGCTTGAAAACCCTTAAAAGCTCAACTTAACACGCAATTTCTAGCGTATGACTATGATTTTCAATTCTATCCACTTAAACACAATAATATATACCAAATATTGTTGTGTGCCAAGTTCCGTGAAAAACAAACCAACTTTGAGCTACTTTATGTGCAAAAGTGGCAAAAACGCTTAAAAACACTTAAAATCGCAACTTAACACGTAATTTCTAGTATATGACTCTGATTTTCAATTTTAACCACTTGAACAAAATAATGTATACCAAATAGTGTTGTGTGCCAAGTTTCGTGCAAAACAAACCATGTTTGAGCTACTTTATGCGCAAAGTGGCAAAAACACTTAAAAACCCTTAAAATCGCAACATAACACGTAATTTCTAACATATGACTATGATTTTAAATTCTAACCACTTAAACACAATAATCTATACCAAATACTGTTGTGTGGCAAGTTACGTGCAAAACAAAGCAAGTTTGAGCTACTTTATGCGCAAAAGTGGCAAAAACGCTTGAAAACCCTTAAAAGATCAACTTAACACGCAATTTCTAGCATATGATTATTATTTCCAATTTTAACCATTTAAACACCATAATATATACCAAATAGTGTTGTGTGCCATGTTGCGTGCAAAACGAACCAAGTTTGAGCTACTTTATGCGCAAAAAATGGCAAAAACGCTTAAAAACCCAAAAATCGCAACTTAACACGTAATTTCTAGCATATGACTATGATTTTCAATTCTAACCACTTCAACACAATTATATATCCCAAACAGTCTTGTGTGCCTAGTTTGGTGCAAAACAAACCTAGTTTGAGCTACTTTATGCGCAAAAGTGGCAAAAGCGCTTCAAAACCCATAAAATCGCAACTTAACACGTAATTTCTAGCGTATGAATATGATTTTCAATTCTAACCCAATTCAACACTATAATATATACCAAGTAGTGTTATGTGCCAAGTTTCGTGCAAAACAAATCAAGTTTGAGCTACTTTATGTGTTAAAGTGGGAAAAACGCTTGAAAACCCTTAAAAGCTCAACTTAACACGCAATTTCTAGCATATGACTATGATTTTATATTCTATCCACTTAAACACAATAATATATACCAAATAGTGTTGTGTGCCAAGTTCCGTGAAAAACAAACCAACTTTGAGCTACTTTATGTGCAAAAGTGGCAAAAACGCTTAAAAACACTTAAAATCGCAACTTAACACGTAATTTCTAGTATATGACTCTGATTTTCAATTTTAACCACTTCAACAAAATAATGTATACCAAATAGTGTTGTGTGCCAAGTTTCGTGCAAAACAAACCATGTTTGAGCTACTTTATGCGCAAAAGTGGCAAAAACACTTAAAAACCCTTAAAATCGCAACTTAACACGTAATTTCAAACATATGACTATGATTTTAAATTCTAACCACTTAAACACAATAATCTATAACAAATACTGTTGTGTGGCAAGTTGCGTGCAAAACAAAGCAAGTTTGAGCTACTTTATGCGCAAAAGTGGCAAAAACGCTTGAAAACCCTTAAAAGATCAACTTAACACGCAATTTCTAGCATAAGATTATGATTTCCAATTTTAACCATTTAAACACAATAATATATACCAAATAGTGTTGTGTGCCATGTTGCGTGCAAAACGAACCAAGTTTGAGCTACTTTATGCGCAAAAATGGCAAAAACGCTTAAAAACCCTTAAAATCGCAACTTAACACGTAATTTCTAGCATATGACTATGATTTTCAATTCTAACCACTTCAACACAATTATATATCCCAAACAGTCTTGTGTGCCTAGTTTGGTGCAAAACAAACCTAGTTTGAGCTACTTTATGCGCAAAAGTGGCAAAAGCGCTTCAAAACCCATAAATTCGCAACTTAACACGTAATTTCTAGCGTATGACTATGATTTTCAATTCTAACCCACTTCAACACAACAATATATACAAAATTGTATTGTGTGCCAAGTTTCATGCAAAACAAATCAAGTTTGAGCTACTTTATGCGCTAAAGTGGTAAAAACGCTTGAAAACCCTTAAAAGCTCAACTTAGCACGCAATTTCTAGCATATGACTATGATTTTCAATTCTAACCACTTAAACACAATAATATTTACCAAATAGTGTTGTGTGCCAAGTTGCATGCAAAACAAACCAACTTTGAGCTACTTTATGCGCAAAAGTGGCAAAAACGCTTAAAAACCCTGAAAAGCGCAACTTAACATGTATTTTATACTATATGACTATGATTTTCAATTTTAAACACTTCAATACAATAATATATACCAAATAGTGTTGTGTGCCAAGTTTCGTGCAAAACAAACCATGTTTGAGCTACTTTATGCGCAAAAGTGGCAAAAACACTTAAAAACTTTTAAAATCGCAACTTAACACGTAATTTCTAGCATATGACTATAATTTTCAATTATAACCACTTCAACACAATAATATATACCAAATAGTGTTGTGTGCCAAGTTTCGTGCAAAACAAATCAAGTTTGAGCTACTTTATGCGCAAAAGTGGCAAAAACGCTTGAAAACCCTTAAAAGATCAACTTAACACGCAATTTCTAGCATATGATTATGATTTCCAATTTTAACCATTTAAACACAATAATATATACCAAATAGTGTTGTGTGCCAAGTTGCGTGCAAAACGAACCAAGTTTGAGCTACTTTATGCGCAAAAATGGCAAAAACGCTTAAAAACCCTTAAAATCGCAACTTAACACGTAATTTCTAGCATATGACTATGATTTTCAATTCTAACCACTTCAACACAATTATATATCCCAAACAGTCTTGTGTGCCTAGTTTGGTGCAAAACAAACCTAGTTTGAGCTACTTTATGCGCAAAAGTGGCAAAAGCGCTTCAAAACCCATAAAATCGCAACTTAACACGTAATTTCTAGCGTATGAATATGATTTTCAATTCTAACCCAATTCAACACTATAATATAAACCAAGTAGTGTTATGTGCCAAGTTTCGTGCAAAACAAATTAAGTTTGAGCTACTTTATGTGCTAAAGTGGCAAAAACGCTTGAAAACCCTTAAAAGCTCAACTTAACACGCAATTTCTAGCATATGACTATGATTTTCAATTCTATCCACTTAAACACAATAATATATACCAAATAGTGTTGTGTGCCAAGTTCCGTGAAAAACAAACCAACTTTGAGCTACTTTATGTGCAAAAGTGGCAAAAACGCTTTAAAACCCTGAAAAGCGGAACTTAACATGTATTTTATACTATATGACTATGATTTTCAATTTTAAACACTTCAATACAATAATATATACCAAATAGTGTTGTGTGCCAAGTTTCGTGCAAAACAAACCATGTTTGAGCTACTTTATGCGCAAAAGTGGCAAAAACACTTAAAAACTTTTAAAATTGCAACTTAACACGTAATTTCTAGCATATGACTATAATTTTCAATTATAACCACTTCAACACAATAATATATACCAAATAGTGTTGTGTGGCAAGTTACGTGCAAAACAAAGCAAGTTTGAGCTACTTTATGCGCAAAAGTGGCAAAAACGCTTGAAAACCCTTAAAAGATCAACTTAACACGCAATTTCTAGCATATGATTATGATTTCCAATTTTAACCATTTAAACACAATAATATATACTAAATAGTGTTGTGTGCTATGTTGCGTGCAAAACGAACCAAGTTTGAGCTACTTTATGCGCAAAAATGGCAAAAACGCTTAAAAACCCTTAAAATCGCAACTTAACACGTAATTTCTAGCATATGACTATGATTTTCAATTCTAACCACTTCAACACAATTATATATCCCAAACAGTCTTGTGTGCCTAGTTTGGTGCAAAACAAACCTAGTTTGAGCTACTTTATGTGCAAAAGTGGCAAAAGCGCTTCAAAACCCATAAAATCGCAACTTAACACGTAATTTCTAGCGTATGACTATGATTTTCAATTCTAACCCACTTCAACACAACAATATATACAAAATGGTATTGTGTGCCAAGTTTCATGCAAAACAAATCAAGTTTGAGCTACTTTATGCGCTAAAGTGGTAAAAACGCTTGAAAACCCTTAAAAGCTCAACTTAGCACGCAATTTCTAGCATATGACTATGATTTTCAATTCTAACCACTTAAACACAATAATATATACCAAATAGTGTTGTGTGCCAAGTTGCATGCAAAACAAACCAACTTTGAGCTACTTTATGCGCAAAAGTGGCAAAAACGCTTAAAAACCCTGAAAAGCGCAACTTAACATGTATTTTATACTATATGACTATGATTTTCAATTTTAAACACTTCAATACAATAATATATACCAAATAGTGTTGTGTGCCAAGTTTCGTGCAAAACAAACCATGTTTGAGCTACTTTATGCGCAAAAGTGGCAAAAACACTTAAAAACTTTTAAAATCGCAACTTAACACGTAATTTCTAGCATATGACTATAATTTTCAATTATAACCACTTCAACACAATAATATATACCAAATAGTGTTGTGTGCCTAGTTTCGTGCAAAACAAATCAAGTTTGAGCTACTTTATGCGCAAAAGTGGCAAAAACGCTTGAAAACCCTTAAAAGATCAACTTAACACGCAATTTCTAGCATATGATTATGATTTCCAATTTTAACCATTTAAACACAATAATATATACCAAATAGTGTTGTGTGCCAAGTTGCGTGCAAAACGAACCAAGTTTGAGCTACTTTATGCGCAAAAATGGCAAAAACGCTTAAAAACCCTTAAAATCGCAACTTAACACGTAATTTCTAGCATATGACTATGATTTTCAATTCTAACCACTTCAACACAATTATATATCCCAAACAGTCTTGTGTGCCTAGTTTGGTGCAAAACAAACCTAGTTTGAGCTACTTTATGCGCAAAAGTGGCAAAAGCGCTTCAAAGCCCATAAAATCGCAACTTAACACGTAATTTCTAGCGTATGAATATGATTTTCAATTCTAACCCAATTCAACACTATAATATAAACCAAGTAGTGTTATGTGCCAAGTTTCGTGCAAAACAAATTAAGTTTGAGCTACTTTATGTGCTAAAGTGGCAAAAACGCTTGAAAACCCTGAAAAGCGCAACTTAACATGTATTTTATACTATATGACTATGATTTTCAATTTTAAACACTTCAATACAATAATATATACCAAATAGTGTTGTGTGCCAAGTTTCGTGCAAAACAAACCATGTTTGAGCTACTTTATGTATGCGCAAAAGTGGCAAAAACACTTAAAAACTTTTAAAATCGCAACTTAACACGTAATTTCTAGCATATGACTATAATTTTCAATTATAACCACTTCAACACAATAATATATACCAAATAGTGTTGTGTGCCTAGTTTCGTGCAAAACAAATCAAGTTTGAGCTACTTTATGCGCAAAAGTGGCAAAAACGCTTGAAAACCCTTAAAAGATCAACTTAACACGCAATTTCTAGCATATGATTATGATTTCCAATTTTAACCATTTAAACACAATAATATATACCAAATAGTGTTGTGTGCCAAGTTGCGTGCAAAACGAACCAAGTTTGAGCTACTTTATGCGCAAAAAATGGCAAAAACGCTTAAAAACCCTTAAAATCGCAACTTAACACGTAATTTCTAGCATATGACTATGATTTTCAATTCTAACCACTTCAACACAATTATATATCC
Organism: Amaranthus tricolor; assembly: GCF_026212465.1. Classification (NCBI taxonomy): domain Eukaryota; kingdom Viridiplantae; phylum Streptophyta; class Magnoliopsida; order Caryophyllales; family Amaranthaceae; genus Amaranthus; species Amaranthus tricolor. The sequence goes on from NC_080049.1 coordinate 15,548,070, forward strand.
CAAACAGTCTTGTGTGCCTAGTTTGGTGCAAAACAAACCTAGTTTGAGCTACTTTATGCGCAAAAGTGGCAAAAGCGCTTCAAAGCCCATAAAATCGCAACTTAACACGTAATTTCTAGCGTATGAATATGATTTTCAATTCTAACCCAATTCAACACTATAATATAAACCAAGTAGTGTTATGTGCCAAGTTTCGTGCAAAACAAATTAAGTTGAGCTACTTTATGTGCTAAAAAGGCAAAAACGCTTGAAAACCCTTAAAAGCTCAACTTAACACGCAATTTCTAGCATATGACTATGATTTTCAATTCTATCCACTTAAACACAATAATATATACCAAATAGTGTTGTGTGCCAAGTTCCGTGAAAAACAAACCAACTTTGAGCTACTTTATGTGCAAAAGTGGCAAAAACGCTTTAAAACCCTGAAAAGCGGAACTTAACATGTATTTTATACTATATGACTATGATTTTCAATTTTAAACACTTCAATACAATAATATATACCAAATAGTGTTGTGTGCCAAGTTTCGTGCAAAACAAACCATGTTTGAGCTACTTTATGCGCAAAAGTGGCAAAAACACTTAAAAACTTTTAAAATCGCAACTTAACACGTAATTTCTAGCATATGACTATAATTTTCAATTATAACCACTTCAACACAATAATATATACCAAATAGTGTTGTGTGGCAAGTTACGTGCAAAACAAAGCAAGTTTGAGCTACTTTATGCGCAAAAGTGGCAAAAACGCTTGAAAACCCTTAAAAGATCAACTTAACACGCAATTTCTAGCATATGATTATGATTTCCAATTTTAACCATTTAAACACAATAATATATACCAAATAGTGTTGTGTGCCATGTTGCGTGCAAAACGAACCAAGTTTGAGCTACTTTATGCGCAAAAATGGCAAAAACGCTTAAAAACCCTTAAAATCGCAACTTAACACGTAATTTCTAGCATATGACTATGATTTTCAATTCTAACCACTTCAACACAATTATATATCCCAAACAGTCTTGTGTGCCTAGTTTGGTGCAAAACAAACCTAGTTTGAGCTACTTTATGTGCAAAAGTGGCAAAAGCGCTTCAAAACCCATAAAATCGCAACTTAACACGTAATTTCTAGCGTATGACTATGATTTTCAATTCTAACCCACTTCAACACAACAATATATACAAAATTGTATTGTGTGCCAAGTTTCATGTAAAACAAATCAAGTTTGAGCTACTTTATGCGCTAAAGTGGTAAAAACGCTTGAAAACCCTTAAAAGCTCAACTTAGCACGCAATTTCTAGCATATGACTATGATTTTCAATTCTAACCACTTAAACACAATAATATATACCAAATAGTGTTGTGTGCCAAGTTGCATGCAAAACAAACCAACTTTGAGCTACTTTATGCGCAAAAGTGGCAAAAACGCTTAAAAACCCTGAAAAGCGCAACTTAACATGTATTTTATACTATATCACTATGATTTTCAATTTTAAACACTTCAATACAATAATATATACCAAATAGTGTTGTGTGCCAAGTTTCGTGCAAAACAAACCATGTTTGAGCTACTTTATGCGCAAAAGTGGCAAAAACACTTAAAACTTTTAAAATCGCAACTTAACACGTAATTTCTAGCATATGACTATAATTTTCAATTATAACCACTTCAACACAATAATATATACCAAATAGTGTTGTGTGCCAAGTTTCGTGCAAAACAAATCAAGTTTGAGCTACTTTATGCGCAAAAGTGGCAAAAACGCTTGAAAACCCTTAAAAGATCAACTTAACACGCAATTTCTAGCATATGATTATGATTTCCAATTTTAACCATTTAAACACAATAATATATACCAAATAGTGTTGTGTGCCAAGTTGCGTGCAAAACGAACCAAGTTTGAGCTACTTTATGCGCAAAAATGGCAAAAACGCTTAAAAACCCTTAAAATCGCAACTTAACACGTAATTTCTAGCATATGACTATGATTTTCAATTCTAACCACTTCAACACAATTATATATCCCAAACAGTCTTGTGTGCCTAGTTTGGTGCAAAACAAACCTAGTTTGAGCTACTTTATGCGCAAAAGTGGCAAAAGCGCTTCAAAACCCATAAAATCGCAACTTAACACGTAATTTCTAGCGTATGAATATGATTTTCAATTCTAACCCAATTCAACACTATAATATAAACCAAGTAGTGTTATGTGCCAAGTTTCGTGCAAAACAAATTAAGTTTGAGCTACTTTATGTGCTAAAGTGGCAAAAACGCTTGAAAACCCTTAAAAGCTCAACTTAACACGCAATTTCTAGCATATGACTATGATTTTCAATTCTATCCACTTAAACACAATAATATATACCAAATAGTGTTGTGTGCCAAGTTCCGTGAAAAACAAACCAACTTGAGCTACTTTATGTGCAAAAGTGGCAAAAACGCTTTAAAAACCCTGAAAAGCGGAACTTAACATGTATTTTATACTATATGACTATGATTTTCAATTTTAAACACTTCAATACAATAATATATACCAAATAGTGTTGTGTGCCAAGTTTCGTGCAAAACAAACCATGTTTGAGCTACTTTATGCGCAAAAGTGGCAAAAACACTTAAAAACTTTTAAAATCGCAACTTAACACGTAATTTCTAGCATATGACTATAATTTTCAATTATAACCACTTCAACACAATAATATATACCAAATAGTGTTGTGTGGCAAGTTACGTGCAAAACAAAGCAAGTTTGAGCTACTTTATGCGCAAAAGTGGCAAAAACGCTTGAAAACCCTTAAAAGATCAACTTAACACGCAATTTCTAGCATATGATTATGATTTCCAATTTTAACCATTTAAACACAATAATATATACCAAATAGTGTTGTGTGCCATGTTGCGTGCAAAACGAACCAAGTTTGAGCTACTTTATGCGCAAAAATGGCAAAAACGCTTAAAAAACCCTTAAAATCGCAACTTAACACGTAATTTCTAGCATATGACTATGATTTTCAATTCTAACCACTTCAACACAATTATATATCCCAAACAGTCTTGTGTGCCTAGTTTGGTGCAAAACAAACCTAGTTTGAGCTACTTTATGCGCAAAAGTGGCAAAAGCGCTTCAAAACCCATAAAATCGCAACTTAACACGTAATTTCTAGCGTATGACTATGATTTTCAATTCTAACCCACTTCAACACAACAATATATACAAAATTGTATTGTGTGCCAAGTTTCATGCAAAACAAATCAAGTTTGAGCTACTTTATGCGCTAAAGTGGTAAAAACGCTTGAAAACCCTTAAAAGCTCAACTTAGCACGCAATTTCTAGCATATGACTATGATTTTCAATTCTAACCACTTAAACACAATAATATATACCAAATAGTGTTGTGTGCCAAGTTGCATGCAAAACAAACCAACTTTGAGCTACTTTATGCGCAAAAGTGGCAAAAACGCTTAAAAACCCTGAAAAGCGCAACTTAACATGTATTTTATACTATATGACTATGATTTTCAATTTTAAACACTTCAATACAATAATATATACCAAATAGTGTTGTGTGCCAAGTTTCGTGCAAAACAAACCATGTTTGAGCTACTTTATGCGCAAAAGTGGCAAAAACACTTAAAAACTTTTAAAATCGCAACTTAACACGTAATTTCTAGCATATGACTATAATTTTCAACTATAACCACTTCAACACAATAATATATACCAAATAGTGTTGTGTGCCAAGTTTCGTGCAAAACAAATCAAGTTTGAGCTACTTTATGCGCAAAAGTGGCAAAAACGCTTGAAAACCCTTAAAAGATCAACTTAACACGCAATTTCTAGCATATGATTATGATTTCCAATTTTAACCATTTAAACACAATAATATATACCAAATAGTGTTGTGTGCCAAGTTGCGTGCAAAACGAACCAAGTTTGAGCTACTTTATGCGCAAAAATGGCAAAAACGCTTAAAAAACCCTTAAAATCGCAACTTAACACGTAATTTCTAGCATATGACTATGATTTTCAATTCTAACCACTTCAACACAATTATATATCCCAAACAGTCTTGTGTGCCTAGTTTGGTGCAAAACAAACCTAGTTTGAGCTACTTTATGCGCAAAAGTGGCAAAAGCGCTTCAAAACCCATAAAATCGCAACTTAACACGTAATTTCTAGCGTATGAATATGATTTTCAATTCTAACCCAATTCAACACTATAATATAAACCAAGTAGTGTTATGTGCCAAGTTTCGTGCAAAACAAATTAAGTTTGAGCTACTTTATGTGCTAAAGTGGCAAAAACGCTTGAAAACCCTTAAAAGCTCAACTTAACACGCAATTTCTAGCATATGACTATGATTTTCAATTCTATCCACTTAAACATAATAATATATACCAAATAGTGTTGTGTGCCAAGTTCCGTGAAAAACAAACCAACTTTGAGCTACTTTATGTGCAAAAGTGGCAAAAACGCTTTAAAAACCCTGAAAAGCGGAACTTAACATGTATTTTATACTATATGACTATGATTTTCAATTTTAAACACTTCAATACAATAATATATACCAAATAGTGTTGTGTGCCAAGTTTCGTGCAAAACAAACCATGTTTGAGCTACTTTATGCGCAAAAGTGGCAAAAACACTTAAAAACTTTTTAAATCGCAACTTAACACGTAATTTCTAGCATATGACTATAATTTTCAATTATAACCACTTCAACACAATAATATATACCAAATAGTGTTGTGTGGCAAGTTACGTGCAAAACAAAGCAAGTTTGAGCTACTTTATGCGCAAAAGTGGCAAAAACGCTTGAAAACCCTTAAAAGATCAACTTAACACGCAATTTCTAGCATATGATTATGATTTCCAATTTTAACCATTTAAACACAATAATATATACCAAATAGTGTTGTGTGCCATGTTGCGTGCAAAACGAACCAAGTTTGAGCTACTTTATGCGCAAAAATGGCAAAAACGCTTAAAAACCCTTAAAATCGCAACTTAACACGTAATTTCTAGCATATGACTATGATTTTCAATTCTAACCACTTCAACACAATTATATATCCCAAACAGTCTTGTGTGCCTAGTTTGGTGCAAAACAAACCTAGTTTGAGCTACTTTATGCGCAAAAGTGGCAAAAGCGCTTCAAAACCCATAAAATCGCAACTTAACACGTAATTTCTAGCGTATGACTATGATTTTCAATTCTAACCCACTTCAACACAACAATATATACAAAATTGTATTGTGTGCCAAGTTTCATGCAAAACAAATCAAGTTTGAGCTACTTTATGCGCTAAAGTGGTAAAAACGCTTGAAAACCCTTAAAAGCTCAACTTAGCACGCAATTTCTAGCATATGACTATGATTTTCAATTCTAACCACTTAAACACAATAATATATACCAAATAGTGTTGTGTGCCAAGTTGCATGCAAAACAAACCAACTTTGAGCTACTTTATGCGCAAAAGTGGCAAAAACGCTTAAAAACCCTGAAAAGCGCAACTTAACATGTATTTTATACTATATGACTATGATTTTCAATTTTAAACACTTCAATACAATAATATATACCAAATAGTGTTGTGTGCCAAGTTTCGTGCAAAACAAACCATGTTTGAGCTACTTTATGCGCAAAAGTGGCAAAAACACTTAAAAACTTTTAAAATCGCAACTTAACACGTAATTTCTAGCATATGACTATAATTTTCAATTATAACCACTTCAACACAATAATATATACCAAATAGTGTTGTGTGCCAAGTTTCGTGCAAAACAAATCAAGTTTGAGCTACTTTATGCGCAAAAGTGGCAAAAACGCTTGAAAACCCCTTAAAAGATCAACTTAACACGCAATTTCTAGCATATGATTATGATTTCCAATTTTAACCATTTAAACACAATAATATATACCAAATAGTGTTGTGTGCCAAGTTGCGTGCAAAACGAACCAAGTTTGAGCTACTTTATGCGCAAAAATGG
>NC_080049.1:15554161-15589667 GCF_026212465.1 Amaranthus tricolor
GAAATTAAAAATCAAAGTCATATGCTAGAAATTATGTGTTAAGTTGCGATTTTTAAGGGTTTTTAAGTGTTTTTGCCAATGTTGCGCACAAAGTAGCTCAAAGTTGGTTTGTTTGCACGAAAGTTAGCACACAACACTGTTTGGTATATATTGTTATGTTGAAGTGCTTAGAATTGAAAATCATAGTCATATGCTATAAATTACGCGTTAAGCTGCTTTTTTATGCGTTTTTAAGCATTTTTGACATTTTTTGCGAAGTAGCTCAAACTTGGTTTGTTTTGCACGAAACTTGGCATAGAACACTATTTGGTATATATTATTGTGTTGAAGTGGTTAGAATTGAAAATCATAGTCATATGCTCGAAATTACGTGTTAAGTTGCGATTTTATGCGTTTTTTCCACTTTTGCGCATAATGTAGCTCAAACATGGTTAGTTTTCCACGAAATTTGGCACACAACACTATTTGGTATATATTATTGTGTTGAAGCAGTAAGAATTGAAAATCATAGTCATATGCTAGAAAATAAGTATTAAGTTGCGATTTTAGGGGTTTTTAAGCGTTTTTGCCACTTTTGCGCATAAAGTAGCTCAAACTTGGTTTGTTTTACACGAAACATGGCACACAACAATATTTGGTATATATGATTGTGTTGAAGTGGTTAAAAATTTAATATCATAGGCATATGCTAGAAAATTACGTGTTAAGTTGCGATTTTATGTGTTTTTATGCGTTTTGCCACTTTTGCACTTTGTTTTGCACGAAACTTGCCACACAACAGTATTTGTTATATATTATTGTGTTGAAGTGGTTAGAATTCAAAATCATAGTCATATGATAGAAATTACGTGTTAAGTTGTGATTTTAAGGCTTTTTAAGCGTTTTTTGCCACTTTTGCGCATAAAGTTGCTCAAACTTGGTTTGTTTTGCACGAAACTTTGCGCACAACACTATTTGGTATATATTATTGTGTTGAATTGGTTAGAATTAAAAATCTTAGTCATATGCAATAAATTACGTGTTAAGCTGCGATTTTATGCGTTTTTAAGCGTTTTTGACACTTTTGCGCATAAATTAGCTTAAACTTGGTTTCTTTTGCACGGAGCTTGGCAAAGAACACTATTTGGTATATATTTATTGTGTTAAAGTGGTTAGAATTTAAAATCATAGTCATATGCTAGAAATTATGTGTTAAGTCGCGATGTTATGCATTTTTAAGCGTTTTTGCCACTTTTGCACATAAAGTAACTCAAATTTTGTTTGTTTTGAACGAATCTTGGTACGAAAACACTATTTGGTGTATGTTCATTGTGTTCAAGTGGTTGAAATTAAAAATCAAAGTCATATGCTAGAAATAATGTGTTAAGTTGCGATTTTTAAGGGTTTTTAAGTGTTTTTTGCCAATGTTGCGCACAAAGTAGCTCAAACTTGGTTTGTTTTGCACGAAAACTTAGCACACAACACTGTTTGGTATATATTATTATGTTAAAGTGCTTAGAATTGAAAACTCAAAGTCATATGCTATAAATTACGCGTTAAGCTGCTTTTTTATGCGTTTTTAAGCATTTTTGACATTTTTGCGCATAAAGTAGCTCAAACTTGGTTTGTTTTGCATGAAAACTTGGCATAGAACACTATTTGGTATATATTATTGTGTTGAAGTGGTTAGAATTGAAAATCATAGTCATATGCTCGAAATTACGTGTTAAGTTACAATTTTATGCGTTTTTGCCACTTTTGCACATAATGTAGCTCAAACATGGTTAGTTTTCCACGAAACTTGGCACACAACACTATTTGGTATATATTATTGTGTTGAAGTAGTAAGAATTGAAAATCATAGTCATATGCTAGAAAATAAGTATTAAGTTGCGATTTTAGAGGTTTTTAAGCGTTTTTGCCACTTTTGCGCATAAAGTATCTCAAACTTGGTTTGTTTTACACGAAACATGGCACACAACAATATTTGGTATATATGATTGTGTTGAAGTGGTTAAAATTTAATATCATAGGCATATGCTAGAAATTACGTGATAAGTTGCGATTTTATGTGTTTTTATGCGTTTTGCCACTTTTGCACTTTGTTTTGCACGAAACTTGCCACACAACAGTATTTGTTATATATTATTGTGTTGAAGTGGTTAGAATTCAAAATCTTAGTCATATGATAGAAATTACGTGTTAAGTTGTGATTTTTAAGGCTTTTTAAGCGTTTTTGCCACTTTTGCGCATAAAGTTGCTCAAACTTGGTTTGTTTTGCACGAAACTTTGCACACAACACTATTTGGTATATATTATTGTGTTGAATTGGTTAGAATTAAAAATCTTAGTCATATGCAATAAATTACGTGTTAAGCTGCGATTTTATGCGTTTTTTAAGCGTTTTTGACACTTTTGTGCATAAATTAGCTTAAACTTGGTTTCTTTTGCACGGAGCTTGGCAAAGAACACTATTTGGTATATATTATTGTGTTAAAGTGGTTAGAATTTAAAATCATAGTCATATGCTAGAAATTATGTGTTAAGTCGCGATGTTATGCATTTTTAAGCGTTTTTGCCACTTTTGCACATAAAGTAACTCAAATTTTGTTTGTTTTGAACGAATCTTGGTACGAAACACTATTTGGTGTATGTTATTGTGTTCAAGTGGTTGAAATTAAAAATCAAAGTCATATGCTAGAAATTATGTGTTAAGTTGCGATTTTTAAGGGTTTTTAAGTGTTTTTGCCAATGTTACGCACAAAGTAGCTCAAACTTGGTTTGTTTTGCATGAATCTTAGCACACAACACTGTTTGGTATATATTATTATGTTGAAGTGCTTCGAATTGAAAATCATAGTCATATGCTATAAATTACCGGTTAAGCTGCTTTTTTATGCGTTTTTAAGCATTTTTGACATTTTTGCGCATTAAAGTAGCTCAAACTTGGTTTGTTTTGCACGAAACTTGGCATAGAACACTATTTGGTATATATTATTGTGTTGAAGTGGTTAGAATTGAAAATCATAGTCATATGCTCGAAATTACGTGTTAAGTTGCAATTTTATGCGTTTTTGCCACTTTTGCGCATAATGTAGCTCAAACATGGTTAATTTTCCACGAAACTTGGCACACAACACTATTGGTATATATTATTGTGTTGAAGCAGTAAGAATTGAAAATCATAGTCATATGCTAGAAAATAAGTATTAAGTTGCGATTTTAGCGGTTTTTTAAGCGTTTTTGCCACTTTTGCGCATAAAGTAGCTCAAACTTGGTTTGTTTTACACGAAACATGGCACACAACAATATTTGGTATATATGATTGTGTTGAAGTGGTTAAAATTTAATATCATAGGCATATGCTAGAAATTACGTGTTAAGTTGCGATTTTATGTGTTTTTATGCGTTTTGCCACTTTTGCACTTTGTTTTGCACGAAACTTGCCACACAACAGTTATTTGTTATCATATTATTGTGCTGAAGTGGTTAAAATTCAAAATCATAGTCATATGATAGAAATTACGTGTTTAAGTTGTGATTTTAAGGCTTTTTAAGCGTTTTTGCCACTTTTGCGCATAAAGTTGCTCAAAACTTGGTTTGTTTTTGCACGAAACTTTGCACACAACACTATTTGGTATATATTATTGTGTTGAATTGGTTAGAATTAAAAATCTTAGTCATATGCAATAAATTACGTGTTAAGCTGGCATTTTATGCGTTTTTAAGCGTTTTTGACACTTTTGCGCATAAAGTAGCTTAAACTTGGTTTCTTTGCACGGAGCTTGGCAAAGAACACTATTTGGTATATATTATTGTGTTAAAGTGGTTAGAATTTAAAATCATAGTCATATGCTAGAAATTATGTGTTAAGTCGCGATGTTATGCATTTTTAAGCGTTTTTGCCACTTTTGCACATAAAGTAACTCAAATTTTGTTTGTTTTGAACGAAACTTGGTACGAAACACTATTTGGTGTATGTTATTGTGTTCAAGTGGTTGAAATTAAAAATCAAAGTCATATGCTAGAAATTATGTGTTATGTTGCGATTTTTAAGGGTTTTTAAGTGTTTTTGCCAATGTTGCGCACAAAGTAGCTCAAACTTGGTTTGTTTTGCACGAAAGTTAGCACACAACACTGTTTGGTATATATTGTTATGTTGAAGTGCTTAGAATTGAAAATCATAGTCATATGCTATAAATTACGCGTTAAGCTGCTTTTTTTTTGCGTTTTTAAGCATTTTTGACATTTTTGCGCATAAAGTAGCTCAAACTTGGTTTGTTTTGCACGAAACTTGGCATAGAACACTATTTGGTTATATTATTGTGTTGAAGTGGTTAGAATTGAAAATCATAGTCATATGCTCGAAATTACGTGTTAAATTGCGATTTTATGCGTTTTTTGCCACTTTTGCGCATAATGTAGCTCAAACATGGTTAGTTTTCCACGAAACTTGGCACACAACTCTATTTGGTATATATTATTGTGTTAAAGCAGTTAGAATTGAAAATCATAGTCATATGCTAGAAAATAAGTATTAAGTTGCGATTTTAGGGGTTTTTAAGCGTTTTTGCCACTTTTGCGCATAAAGTAGCTCAAACTTGGTTTGTATTACACGAAACATGGCACACAACAATATTTGGTATACATGATTGTGTTGAAGTGGTTAAAATTTAAAATCATAGGCATATGCTAGAAATTACGTGTTAAGTTGCGATTTTATGTGTTTTTATGCGTTTTGCCACTTTTGCACTTTGTTTTGCACGAAACATGCCACACAACAGTATTTGTTATATATTATTGTGTTGAAGTGGTTAGAATTCAAAATCATAGTCATATGATAGAAATTACGTGTTAAGTTGTGATTTTAAGGCTTTTTAAGCGTTTTTGCCACTTTTGCGCATAAAGTTGCTCAAACTTGGTTTGTTTTGCACGAAACTTTGCACACAACACTATTTGGTATATATTATTGTGTTGAATTGGTTAGAATTAAAAATCTTAGTCATATGCAATAAATTACGTGTTAAGCTGCGATTTTATGCGTTTTTAAGCGTTTTTGACACTTTTGCGCATAAAGTAGCTTAAACTTGGTTTCTTTTGCACGGAGCTTGGCAAAGAACACTATTTGGTATATATTATTGTGTTAAAATGGTTAGAATTTAAAATCATAGTCATATGCTAGAAATTATGTGTTAAGTCGCGATGTTATGCATTTTTAAGCGTTTTTGCCACTTTTGCACATAAAGTAACTCAAATTTTGTTTGTTTTAAACGAATCTTGGTACGAAACACTATTTGGTGTATGTTATTGTGTTCAAGTGGTTGAAATTAAAAATCAAAGTCATATGCTAGAAATTATGTGTTAAGTTGCGATTTTTAAGGGTTTTTAAGTGTTTTTGCCAATGTTGCGCACAAAGTAGCTCAAACTTGGTTTGTTTTGCACGAAACTTAGCACACAACACTGTTTGGTATATATTATTATGTTGAAGTGCTTAGAATTGAAAATCAAAGTCATATGCTATAAATTACGCGTTAAGCTGCTTTTTTATGCGTTTTTAAGCATTTTTGACATTTTTGCGCATAAAGTAGCTCAAACTTGGTTTGTTTTGCACGAAACTTGGCATAGAACACTATTTGGTATATATTATTGTGTTGAAGTGGTTAGAATTGAAAATCATAGTCAGATGCTCGAAATTACTTGTTAAGTTGCGATTTTATGCGTTTTTGCCACTTTTGCGCATAATGTAGTTCAAACATGGTTAGTTTTCCACGAAACTTGGCACACAACACTATTTGGTATATATTATTGTGTTGAAGCAGTAAGAATTGAAAATCATAGTCATATGCTAGAAAAGAAGTATTAAGTTGCGATTTTAGGGGTTTTTAAGCGTTTTTGCCACTTTTGCGCATAAAGTATCTCAAACTTGGTTTGTTTTACACGAAACATGGCACACAACAATATTTGGTATATATGATTGTGTTGAAGTGGTTAAAATTTAATATCATAGGCATATGCTAGAAATTACGTGTTAAGTTGCGATTTTATGTGTTTTTATGCGTTTTGCCACTTTTGCACTTTGTTTTGCACGAAACTTGCCACACAACAGTATTTGTTATATATTATTGTGTTGAAGTGGTTAGAATTCAAAATCATAGTCATATGATAGAAATTACGTGTTAAGTTGTGATTTTAAGGCTTTTTAAGCGTTTTTGCCACTTTTGCGCATAAAGTTGCTCAAACTTGGTTTGTTTTGCACGAAACTTTGCACACAACACTATTTGGTATATATTATTGTGTTGAATTGGTTAGAATTAAAAATCTTAGTCATATGCAATAAATTACGTGTTAAGCTGCGATTTTATGCGTTTTTAAGCGTTTTTTACACTTTTGCGCATAAAGTAGCTTAAACTTGGTTTCTTTTGCACGGAGCTTGGCAAAGAACACTATTTGGTATATATTATTGTGTTAAAGTGGTTAGAATTTAAAATCATAGTCATATGTTAGAAATTATGTGTTAAGTCGCGATGTTATGCATTTTTAAGCGTTTTTGCCACTTTTGCAGATAAAGTAACTCAAATTTTGTTTCTTTTGAACGAATCTTGGTACGAAACACTATTTGGTGTATGTTATTGTGTTCAAGTGGTTGAAATTAAAAATCAAAGTCATATGCTAGAAATTATGTGTTAAGTTGCGATTTTTAAGGGTTTTTAAGTGTTTTTGCCAATGTTGCGCACAAAGTAGCTCAAACTTGGTTTGTTTTACACGAAACTTAGCACACAACACTGTTTGGTATATATTATTATGTTGAAGTGCTTAGAATTGAAAATCATAGTCATATGCTATAAATTACGCGTTAAGCTGCTTTTTTATGCGTTTTTAAGCATTTTTGACATTTTTGCGCATAAAGTAGCTCAAACTTGGTTTGTTTTGCACGAAACTTGGCATAGAACACTATTTGGTATATATTATTGTGTTGAAGTGGTTAGAATTGAAAATCATAGTCATATGCTCGAAATTACGTGTTAAGTTGCGATTTTATGCGTTTTTGCCACTTTTGCGCATAATGTAGCTCAAACATGGTTAGTTTTCCACGAAACTTGGCACACAACACTATTTGGTATATATTATTGTGTTGAAGCAGTAAGAATTGAAAATCATAGTCATATGCTAGAAAATAAGTATTAAGTTGCGATTTTAGGGGTTTTTAAGCGTTTTTACCACTTTTGCGCATAAAGTAGCTAAAACTTGGTTTGTTTTACACGAAACATGGCACACAACAATATTTGGTATATATGATTGTGTTGAAGTGGTTAAAATTTAATATCATAGGCATATGCTAGAAATTACGTGTTAAGTTGCGATTTTATGTGTTTTTTTGCGTTTTGCCACTTTTGCACTTTGTTTTGCACGAAACATGCCACACAACAGTATTTGTTATATATTATTGTGTTGAAGTGGTTAGAATTCAAAATCATAGTCATATGATAGAAATTACGTGTTAAGTTGTGATTTTAAGGTTTTTTAAGCGTTTTTGCCACTTTTGCGCATAAAGTTGCTCAAACTTGGTTTGTTTTGCACGAAACTTTGCACACAACACTATTTGGTATATATTATTGTGTTGAATTGGTTATAATTAAAAATCTTAGTCATATGCAATAAATTACGTGTTAAGCTGCGATTTTATGCCTTTTTAAGCGTTTTTGACACTTTTGCGCATAAAGTAGCTTAAACTTGGTTTCTTTTGCACGGAGCTTGGCAAAGAACACTATTCGGTATATATTATTGTGTTAAAGTGGTTAGAATTTAAAATCATAGTCATATGCTAGAAATTATGTGTTAAGTCGCGATGTTATGCATTTTTAAGCGTTTTTGCCACTTTTGCACATAAAGTAACTCAAATTTTGTTTGTTTTGAACGAAACTTGGTACGAAACACTATTTGGTGTATGTTATTGTGTTCAAGTGGTTGAAATTAAAAATCAAAGTCATATGCTAGAAATTATGTGTTAAGTTGCGATTTTTAAGGGTTTTTAAGTGTTTTTGCCAATGTTGCGCACAAAGTAGCTCAAACTTGGTTTGTTTTGCACGAAACTTAGCACACAACACTGTTTGGTATATATTATTATGTTGAAGTGCTTAGAATTGAAAATCATAGTCATATGCTATAAATTACGCGTTAAGCTGCTTTTTTATGCGTTTTTATGCATTTTTGACAGTTTTGCGCATAAAGTAGCTCAAACTTCGTTTGTTTTGCACGAAACTTGGCATAGAACACTATTTGGTATATATTATTGTGTTGAAGTGGTTAGAATTGAAAATCATAGTCATATGCTCGAAATTACGTGTTAAGTTGCGATTTTATGCGTTTTTGCCACTTTTGCGCATAATGTAGCTCAAACATGGTTAGTTTTCCACGAAACTTGGCACACAACCTATTTGGTATATATTATTGTGTTGAAGCAGTAAGAATTGAATATCATAGTCATATTCTAGAAAATAAGTATTAAGTTGCGATTTTAGGGGTTTTTAAGCGTTTTTGCCACTTTTGCGCATAAAGTAGCTCAAACTTGGTTTGTTTTACACGAAACATGGCACACAATAATATTTGGTATATATGATTGTGTTGAAGTGGTTACAATTTAAAATCATAGGCATATGCTAGAAATTACGTGTAAAGTTGCGATTTTATGTGTTTTTATGCGTTTTGCCACTTTTGCACTTTGTTTTGCACGAAACTTGCCACACAACAGTATTTGTTATATATTATTGTGTTGAAGTGGTTAGAATTCAAAATCATAGTCATATGTTAGAAATTACGTGTTAAGTTGTGATTTTAAGGCTTTTTAAGCGTTTTTGCCACTTTTGCGCATAAAGTTGCTCAAACTTGGTTTGTTTTGCACGAAACTTTGCACACAACACTATTTGGTATATATTATTGTGTTGAATTGGTTATAATTAAAAATCTTAGTCATATGCAATAAATTACGTGTTAAGCTGCGATTTTATGCCTTTTTAAGCGTTTTTGACACTTTTGCGCATAAAGTAGCTTAAACTTGGTTTCTTTTGCACGGAGCTTGGCAAAGAACACTATTCGGTATATATTATTGTGTTAAAGTGGTTAGAATTTAAAATCATAGTCATATGCTAGAAATTATGTGTTAAGTCGCGATGTTATGCATTTTTAAGCGTTTTTGCCACTTTTGCACATAAAGTAACTCAAATTTTGTTTGTTTTGAACGAAACTTGGTACGAAACACTATTTGGTGTATGTTATTGTGTTCAAGTGGTTGAAATTAAAAATCAAAGTCATATGCTAGAAATTATGTGTTAAGTTGCGATTTTTAAGGGTTTTTAAGTGTTTTTGCCAATGTTGCGCACAAAGTAGCTCAAACTTGGTTTGTTTTGCACGAAACTTAGCACACAACACTGTTTGGTATATATTATTATGTTGAAGTGCTTAGAATTGAAAATCATAGTCATATGCTATAAATTACGCGTTAAGCTGCTTTTTTATGCGTTTTTATGCATTTTTGACAGTTTTGCGCATAAAGTAGCTCAAACTTCGTTTGTTTTGCACGAAACTTGGCATAGAACACTATTTGGTATATTTTATTGTGTTGAAGTGGTTAGAATTGAAAATCATAGTCATATGCTCGAAATTACGTGTTAAGTTGCGATTTTATGCGTTTTTGCCACTTTTGCGCATAATGTAGCTCAAACATGGTTAGTTTTCCACGAAACTTGGCACACAACCTATTTGGTATATATTATTGTGTTGAAGCAGTAAGAATTGAATATCATAGTCATATGCTAGAAAATAAGTATTAAGTTGCGATTTTAGGGGTTTTTAAGCGTTTTTGCCACTTTTGCGCATAAAGTAGCTCAAACTTGGTTTGTTTTACACGAAACATGGCACACAATAATATTTGGTATATATGATTGTGTTGAAGTGGTTACAATTTAAAATCATAGGCATATGCTAGAAATTACGTGTAAAGTTGCGATTTTATGTGTTTTTATGCGTTTTGCCACTTTTGCACTTTGTTTTGCACGAAACTTGCCACACAACAGTATTTGTTATATATTATTGTGTTGAAGTGGTTAGAATTCAAAATCATAGTCATATGTTAGAAATTACGTGTTAAGTTGTGATTTTAAGGCTTTTTAAGCGTTTTTGCCACTTTTGCGCATAAAGTTGCTCAAACTTGGTTTGTTTTGCACGAAACTTTGCACACAACAATATTTGGTATATATTATTGTGTTGAATTGGTTAGAATTAAAAATGATAGTCATATGCAATAAATTACGCGTTAAGCTGCGATTTTATGCGTTTTTAAGCGTTTTTGACACTTTTGCGCATAAAGTAGCTTAAACTTGGTTTCTTTTGCACGGAGCTTGGCAAAGAACACTATTTGGTATATATTATTGTGTTAAAGTGGTTAGAATTTAAAATCATAGTCATATGCTAGAAATTATGTGTTAAGTCGCGATGTTATGCATTTTTAAGCGTTTTTGCCACTTTTGCACATAAAGTAACTCAAATTTTGTTTGTTTTGAACGAATCTTGGTACGAAACACTATTTAGTGTATGTTATTGTGTTCAAATGGTTGAAATTGAAAATCAAAGTCATATGCTGGAAATTATGTGTTAAGTTGCAATTTTTTAGGGTTTTTAAGTGTTTTTGCCAATGTTGCGCACAAAGTAGCTCAAACTTGGTTTGTTTTACACGAAACTTAGCACACAACACTGTTCGGTATATATTATTATGTTGAAGTGCTTAGAATTGAAAATCATAGTCATATGCTATAAATTACGCGTTAAGCTGCTTTTTTATGCGTTTTTAAGCATTTTTGACATTTTTGCGCATAAAGTAGCTCAAACTTGGTTTGTTTTGCACGAAACTTGGCATAGAACACTATTTGGTATATATTATTGTGTTGAAGTGGTTAGAATTGAAAATCATAGTCAGATGCTCGAAATTACGTGTTAAGTTGCGATTTTATGCGTTTTTGCCACTTTTGCGCATAAAGTAGCTCAAACTTGGTTTGTTTTACACGAAACTTGGCACACAACAATATTGGGTATATATGATTGTGTTGAAGTGGTTAAAATTTAAAATCATAGGCATATGCTAGAAATTACGTGTTAAGTTGCGATTTTATGTGTTTTTATGCGTTTTGCCACTTTTGCACTTTGTTTTGCACGAAACTTGCCACACAACAATATTAGTTATATATTATTGTGTTGAAGTGGTTAGAATTCAAGATCATAGTCATATGTTAAAAATTACGTGTTAAGTTGTGATTTTAAGGGTTTTTAAGCGTTTTTGCCACTTTTGCAAATAAAGTTGCTCAAATTTGGTTTGTTTTGCACGAAACTTTGCACACAACTTTAGTTGGTATATATTACTGTGTGGAAGTTGTTAAAATTAAAAATCATAGTCATATGCAAAAAATTACGTGTTAAGCTGCGATTTTATGCGTTTTTAAGCGTTTTTGACACTTTTGCGCATAAAGTAGCTTAAACGTGGTTTCTTTTGCACGGAGCTTGGCAAAGAACACTATTTGGTATATATTATTGTGTTAAAGTGGTTAGAATTTAAAATCATAGTCATATGCTAGAATTTATGTGTTAAGTCGCGATGTTATGCATTTTTAAGCGTTTTTGCCACTTTTGCACATAAAGTAACTCAAACTTTGTTTGTTTTGAACGAAACTTGGTACAAAACACTATTTGGTGTACGTTATTGTATTCAAGTGGTTGAAATTGAAAATCATAGTCATATGCTAGAAATTATGTGTTAAGTTGCGATTTTTAAGGGTTTTTAAGTGTTTTTGCCAATGTTGCGCACAAAGTAGCTCAAACTTGGTTTGTTTTGCACGAAACTTAGCACACAACACTGTTCGGTATATATTATTATGTTGAAGTGCTTAGAATTGAAAATCATAGTCATATGCTATAAATTACGCGTTAAGCTGCTTTTTTATGCGTTTATAAGCATTTTTGACATTTTTGCGCATAAAGTAGCTCAAACTTGGTTTGTTTTGCACGAAACTTGGCATAGAACACTATTTGGTATATATTATTGTGTTGAAGTGGTTAGAATTGAAAATCATAGTCATATGCTCGAAATTACGTGTTAAGTTGCGATTTTATGCGTTTTTGCCACTTTTGCGCATAAAGTAGCTCAAACTTGGTTTGTTTTACACGAAACTTGGCACACAACAATATTGGGTATATATGATTGTGTTGAAGTGGTTAAAATTTAAAATCATAGGCATATGCTAGAAATTACGTGTTAAGTTGCGATTTTATGTGTTTTTATGCGTTTTGCCACTTTTGCACTTTGTTTTGCACGAAACTTGCCACACAACAATATTAGTTATATATTATTGTGTTGAAGTGGTTAGAATTCAAGATCATAGTCACATGTTAAAAATTACGTGTTAAGTTGTGATTTTAAGGCTTTTTAAGCGTTTTTGCCACTTTTGCAAATAAAGTTGCTCAAATTTGGTTTGTTTTGCACGAAACTTTGCACACAACATTAGTTGGTATATATTACTGTGTGGAAGTTGTTAAAATTAAAAATCATAGTCATATGCAAAAAATTACGTGTTAAGCTGCGATTTTATGCGTTTTTAAGCGTTTTTGACACTTTTGCGCATAAAGTAGCTTAAACGTGGTTTCTTTTGCACGGAGCTTGGCAAAGAACACTATTTGGTATATATTATTGTGTTAAAGTGGTTAGAATTTAAAATCATAGTCATATGCTAGAATTTATGTGTTAAGTCGCGATGTTATGCATTTTTAAGCGTTTTTGCCACTTTTGCACATAAAGTAACTCAAACTTTGTTTGTTTTGAAAGAAACTTGGTACAAAACACTATTTGGTGTACGTTATTGTGTTCAAGTGGTTGAAATTGAAAATCATAGTCATATGCTAGAAATTATGTGTTAAGTTGCGATTTTTAAGGGTTTTTAAGTGTTTTTGCCAATGTTGCGCACAAAGTAGCTCAAACTTGGTTTGTTTTGCACGAAACTTAGCACACAACACTGTTCGGTATATATTATTATGTTGAAGTGCTTAGAATTGAAAATCATAGTCATATGCTATAAATTACGCGTTAAGCTGCTTTTTTATGCGTTTTTAAGCATTTTTGACATTTTTGCTCATAAAGTAGCTCAAACTTGGTTTGTTTTGCACGAAACTTGGCACACAAAACTATTTGGTATATGTTATTGTGTTCAAGTGGTTAAAATTGAAAATAAAAGTCATATACTAGAAATTACGTGTTAATTTTGATTTTATGCGTTTTTATGAGTTTTTTCCACTTTTGCGCATAAAGTAGCTCAAACATGGTTTGTTTTCCAGGAAACTTGGCACACAACACTATTTCGTATATATTATTGTGTTGAAGCGGTTAGAATTGAAAATCATAGTCATATGCTAGAAATTACGTATTTAGTTTCGATTTTAGGGGTTTTTAAGCGTTTTTGCCACTTTTGCGCATAACGTAGCTCAAACTTGGTTTGTTTTACACGAAACTTTGCCCACAACACTATTTGGCATATATGATTGTGTTGAAGTGCTTAGAATTGAAAAACATAGGCATATACTAAAAATTACGTGTTAAGTTGCGATTTTATGCATTTTATGCGTTTTGCCACTTTTGCACTTTGTTTTGCACGAAACTTGCCACACAACAGTATTTGTTACATATTATTGTGTTGAAGTGGTTAGAATTCAAAATCATAGTCATATGCTAGAAATTACATGTTAAGTTGTGATACTTAGGGTTTTTAAGCGTTTTTGCCACTTTTGCGCATAAAGTTTCTCTAACTTGGTTTGTTTTGCACGAAACATTGCACACAACACTATTTTGGTATGTTTTATTGTGTTGAAGTGGTTACAATTGAAAATCATAGTCATATGCTATAAATTACGTGTTAAGTTGTGATTTTATGCGTTTTTAAGCATTTTTGACACTTTTGCGCATAAAGTAGCTTAAACTTGGTTTCTTTTGCACGAAACTTGGCATAGAACACTATTTGGTATATATTATAGTATTAAAGTGGTTAGAGATTTTTAATTACGTGTTCAGTTGCGATTTTTAAGGCTTTTTAAGCGTTTATGCCACTTTTGCACATAAAGTAGCTCAAACTTAATTTGTTTTGCTCGAAACTTGGCACACAACACTATTTGGTATATATTATTGTGTGGAAGTTGTTAGAACTGATAATCATAGTCATATGCTAGAAATTACGTGTTAAGTTGCCATTTTATGCGTTTTTATGTGTTTTTGCCACTTTTCCGCATAAAGTAGCTCAAACATGGTTTGTTTTCCACGAAACTTGGAACATAATACTATTTCGTATATATTATTGTGTTGAAGCGGTTAATATTGAAAATCATAGTCATGTGCTAGAAATTACGTATTAAGTTGCGATTTTAGGGGTTTTTAAGCGTTTTTGCCACTTTTGCGCATAAAGTAGCTCAGACTTGGTTTGTTTTACACGAAACTTGGGACACAACACTATTTGGTATACATGATTGTGTTGAAGTGGTTAGAATGGAAAATCTTAGGCATATGCTAGAAATTATGTGTTAAGTTGCGATTTTATGTGTTTTTATGCGTTTTGCCACTTTTGCGCATAGCTTTGCACGAAACTTTGCTCACAACACTATTTGGTATATATTATTGTGTTGAAGTGGTTAGAATTGAAAATCATAGTGATATGCTTGAAATTACATGTTAAGTTGCGATTTTATGCGTTTTTATGCGTTTTTGACACTTTTGCGCATAAAGTAGCTTAAACTTGGTTTCTTTTGCACGAAACTTGGCATAGAACACTATTTACACTAGTGGAAAAAATTGTATTTGCTGCTCATCATTTGCTGCGGTTTTTTTATATTCGCAGTAATAAAGCGGAAAATGAATAAGAAAAAAAAAACCTTTAATTGCTGCGGTTAACCTATGGACCGCAGCAAATATCATTCAAAACACATTAATTGCTGCGGTTAAGGCCGAACCGCAGCAAATAGCTCTTCATAATTTCCTTAATTGCTCCGGTTTTACATGAACCGCAGCAAATAAACCTTCAAAATTACTTAATTGCTCCGGTTTCCTTTTGAACCGCAGCAAATGTCCTTTGGAATTTTAATAGAAAACCCGCCATCATCATATCAGTTTCTTTTAATTTTCACAATAAACCCTTCAAAAAACCCCTGCGCTGCTTTGTTCTCTCAAACGAACCCATTGAAAACCGTTCGTGCATTTGCTTGTTCTACTGCTGCTTTGTTCTCTAAATCAAACGTTTGCTTGTTCTACTGTACGTGTTCATCTTCATTTTCATTCACAAACCCAGAACAAACGTTTGCTTGTTCTACTGTACGTGTTCATCTTCATTGTCATTCACAAACCCAGAAATCAAAAGTTTGCTTGTTCTACTGTGTTCACAAACGTTTGCTTGTTTCGTGCGTTTGCTTGTTCTACTGTGTGCGCATTCCTCAAAACCGTTGTTTGAAACCAAAGGCATTTGCTTGTTCATCTTCAAAACTCACGAATTAAGGTATTATTTCTCTTTTCAATTTCAATAAGCATTGAAATATCTCATTGTTGCTTCTGTTCTTGTTGCTGGTCGCATTTGCTTTGTTCTTGTTGCTGGTTGCATGTGATTGTTTTACACTTATTATTTCATTGATTAGATTATAGATTAGTTCAATCTAATCTAGATGATGATCAAAACAAAGAAAACAAAAAAATTAAAATTAAAAATGAAGATGTACGTGGGTTTGTAAATATCTAAATTTGACAAAAAAAAGAAGTAACAGTGACCAGTGACCCTTCCTTGGTTTCAGTCCTTCTTTGGTTTTGGGGTTTTTATAAATGTAACAGTGACCCTTGACTTAATATGACTTTGGTTTTTTTATTTTTTTTATTTTTTTATTTTTTTTATAATAAATTAATAAATATTTTTTATTGAATACAATATACAATAAATTTAAAAGTTGTAGTTGTGTATTATTGGTGTTTGTTTGTTTACTTTGCCCTTGGTATATACTTTAAAGGATAAACCTAGTCAAACAATTTTAACACATGGATTGATCACTTTTTTTTCTTGTTATAAAAGGCCTACCTAAAATTACGAACTAAGGGAGGTGTAGAGGTTGCTTTTTGTCACTCATACAACTATCAAATTTTGAATTCATTAAGAAAATTAGTAGATCATAATTCAAATACTTTGACTTATAATTTAAAATTAATTTTAATTCGGATGTTTTGATATTTGTTAAAATGTGGTTTGTTGTTAATTGTTATACTTATTAGAATTAGAAATAAGTATATATTTTTAAAAGTTGTGTATTAATTTGTTTTGAATCAATTAATCACACTAATTAGGATGACAAACGATCGTTCTTCGATGTATGGAAGCATTGAATCGTCGGAATTTATTGATGGCGTATTAGAATTTTGTAGTATTGCGGTTGAACATCAAGTGAGGACGGGGGGAGTTGGTTTTTATTGCCAATGTGTCAGTTGTGGCAATGTATCAAAGGTAGATAGTGTTGATATCTACATCTAGAGCCACATTTCCAAAATGGATAGCAAGAAAGGTACACAAATTCGATTTTAAGTTGCGATTTTAATGGTTTTTAAGCGTTTTTGTCAATTTCGCGCGTAACGTAGGTCAAACATGGTTTGTTATGCACGAAACTTGGCACACAACATTATTTGGCATATATTATTGTGTTGAAATGGTTAGAATTGAAAATAATAGTCATATGCTAGAAATTAGGTGATAAATTGCGATTTTAAGGGTTTTTAACCGTTTTTGTCAATTTCGCGCGTAACGTAGGTCAAACATGGTTTATAGAGTTATGAGACCTTCAACTAAAATTGCAACTACAATTGCAATTGCAACTACAATTACTTGAAGAAAAATCTCAATTTAATATTCTGAACTGAACTATTACAAGGGATTAGGCCTCTTATTTATAGAGTTATGAGACCTTCTAAAAAGAGCTAAGACTAGTGTTTATGCAGCCAAACAATAATAACGGCTAAAAGTACGTGGCTATGATGTACACGTTTAAAAAGTCAGAGATCAGAAAAAGAATGTGTAATTCATGCTGCTGTACTATCCGTTTGAACACCCCACCTTCAGCATCAATTCTTGGTGTCTTACTGTGATCGTAAGGAGGCACTTAAGGTGTTGATGGAAAGGTCCATGTATAGAGATTCCAAAACTACCCTTGGTGTATCCTAGGATGCTTAAGTTGACTCTGTGGAAGGGCTCGAGGGTCTGCTGCTCAGCATGTGATGGCTGGCAGTTCTGGATCATCCATTATCAAACGTTAGGCGAACACACGACCTTGGGGCTGATCTTGTGGGCTCCATGAGGACTCTCCGTGCTAACTCTGAGTTTTGGCTTCTTCTTTCATGTCTAAAGATGCCATCCCTTGTGTTTTTATGTTGATACATGCACCAGACCAGGCGTTCCATTGTGCGCAAGGTAGGCTGGTCGTTAGATGGTTGCTTTGTTGTCTATATGTTTATGTGTATGCTTCTATTCTGTAGCATTCACTCTTATTCAAGACATAGTTTGCTTTCTTATCTACCATAGAATGAACATCATTCACATCACAGTATAAAATACCTCTAACAAATTCAATTTTTTTAAAGGATTGTAAATCATGGAAAAAGAAATATATAAAATAACTCATGACTTAATTCTTCTAACAAATTTAATTTTTGTTAAAGAATTATAAATCATGAAAACTAAAAAAAAAAAAAAAAAAAACACACACATAACCACAATTCCTTATAAAAATTAAATTTTTGTTGAAGAAATATGTAATTTATGACTTAGGTGCTCAGACAATATCAATAACAAAGCAGGAAGGTAAGTTATGCTTGTTGGCAGTAGCAAGGAACGCAAATTACTCAGAGGTTTCAGCAATATGTTCTTACTTGTTAATGTTCAAAAACATGCACAACTAATTTTACACTTTCTAACAGCAGAAAATAATCTGATGTTTCAATTGTAAAATAGTACCAAGGGTACTATAACAATCAAAAGCACAGCACAATTGGGTTCAATGTCCGCTGTGTCAATTTCGCGCGTAAAGTAGGTCAAACATGGTTTGTTATGCACGAAACTTGGCACACAACACTATTTGGCATATATTATTGTGTTGAAATGGTTAGAATTGAAAATAATGGTCATATGCTAGAAATTAGAAGTTAAGTTGCGATTTTAAGGGTTTTTAAGCGTTTTTGTCAATTTCGTGCGTAAAGTAGGTCAAACATGGTTTGTTATGCACGACACTTGGCACACAACACTATTTGGAATATATTATTGTGTTGAAATAGTTAGAATTAAAAATAATAGTCATATACTAGAAATTAGAAGTTAAGTTGCGATTTTAAGGGTTTTTAAGCGTTTTTGTCAATTTCGCGCGTAAAGTAGGTCAAACATGGTTTGTTATGCACGAAACTTGGCACACAACACTATTTGGCATATATTATTGTGTTGAAATGGTTGGAATTGAAAATAATAGTCATATGCTAGAAATTAGAAGTTAAGTTGCGATTTTAAGGGTTTTTAAGCGTTTTTGTCAATTTCGCGCGTAAAGTAGGTCAAACATGGTTTGTTATGCACGAAACATGGCACACAACACTATTTGGCATATATTATTGTGTTGAAATAGTTAGAATTGAAAATAATAGTCATATGCTATAAATTAGAAGTTAAGTTGCGATTTTAAGGGTTTTTAAGCGTTTTTGTCAATTTCGCGCGTAAAGTAGGTCAAACATGGTTTTTTATGCATGAAACTTGGCACACAACACTATTTGGCATATATTATTTTGTTGAAATTTTTGGAATTGAATATAATAGTCATATGCTAGAAATTAGAAGTTAAGTTGCGATTTTAAGGGTTTTTAAGCGTTTTTGTTAATTTCGCGCGTAAAGTAGCTCAAACTTTGTTTGTTTTGCACGAAACTTGGCATACAACACTATTTTGTATATATTATTGTATAGAAGTTGTTAGAATTGAAAATAATAGTCATATTCTAGAATTTACGTGTTAAGTTGCGATTTTATGCGTTTTTAAGCGTTTTTGTCAATTTCTAACATCTATTTTCTCTTAATGCTTTCAACAACCTTCTTCTTCCGTTGACTGCGGCTACTACGCGCTGAAGTTTATGGACGATATTATAAATTCCGTGAAGGACTTTGGAGTCGAAAATATAGATTGCGTAAGTATTTGTTACGTTTTTAATTAAATATATTATTGGTAAAATCTAATGTTAATACTAATCTTTTATTTTAATATTATATATAGGTTTTAAACGACATTCCGAGGGAAACACGCCCTTTGAAAAGTGAAGAGATGCGCGAAATAAAAGACAAGATTGCCGTGCATCTTGCTAATATTTGTCCTTGATAAATTCTAATTACAGTAGATTATTTTTTATACTTTAATGTATATATATATATGTACGTAATATTAATTATATTATATATACGAGCGAGAGTTTTTTATTACTATTGCATTATTATAATGTTTATTAATGTGATTATCATTGGATTAATCACTGTTATTACATTGTATTATTATTGCATTATTATAAAGATAAAACAGAAAAAGAAAAAAAAAAAAAAGAGGTAGTTGATGTGGTTTTGAACATGACCGCAGCAAATAAAGAGTGTTATTTGCTGCGGTTTTGGCCCATGACCGCAGCAAATAACACTCTTTATTTGCTGCGGTTTTTGCCCATGACCGCAGCAAATAAGTCCCATATTTGCTGCGGTTTTGAACCGCAGCAATTAAAGTACGACATTTGCTACTATCACAATTGCTGGGGGCCAAAACCGCAGCAAATAATGGCAAAAAAACCGCAGCAAATGATGTTTTTTCCACTAGTGTTGGTATATATTATTGTGTTAAAGTGGTTAGAATTTAAAATCATAGTCATATGCTAGAAAATATGTGTTAAGTTGCGATGCTTTGCATTTTTAAGCGTTTTCTCCACTTTTGCACATAAAGTAACTCAAACTTTGTTTGTTTTGAACGAAACTTGGTACAAAACACTATTTGGTATATATTATTGTGTTAAAGTGGTTAGAATTGAAAATCATAGTGATATGCTAGAAATTACAAGTTAAGTTGCGATTTTATGCATTTTTGACACTTTTGCGCATAAAGTAGCTCAAACTTGGTTTGTTTTGAAAGAAACTTGGCACACAACACTATTTGGTGTATGTTATTGTGTTCAAGTGGTTGAAATTGAAAATCATAGTCATATGCTAGAAATTATGTGTTATGTTGCGATTTTTAAGGGTTTTTAAGCGTTTTTGACACTGTTGTGCATAAAGTAGCTCAAACTTGGTTTGTTTTGTACGAAACTTAGCACACAACACTATTTGGTATATATTATTGTGTTTAAGTGGTTAGAATTGAAAATCATAGTCATATGCTATAAATTACGAGTTAAGCTGCGATTTTATGCGTTTTTAAGCGTTTTAGACACTTTTGCGCATAAAGTAGTTTAAACTTGGTTTGTTTTGCACGAAACTTGGCATAGAACACTATTTGGTATATTGTGTTGAAGTGGTTAGAATTGAAAATCATAGTCATATGCTAGAAATAACGTATTAAGTTGCGATTTTAGGGGTTTTTAAGCGTTTTTGTCAATTTCGCGCGTAAAGTAGGTCAAACATGGTTTGTTATGCACGAAACCTGGCACACAACACTATTTGGCATATATTATTTCGTTGAAATTGTTGGAATTGGAATTGAAAATAATAGTCATATGCTAGAAATTAGAAGTTAAGTTGCGATTTTAAGGGTTTTTAAGCGTTTTTGTTAATTTCGCGCGTAAAGTAGCTCAAACTTTGTTTGTTTTGCACGAAACTTGGCATACAACACTATTTTGTATATATTATTGTGTAGAAGTTGTTAGAATTGAAAATAATAGTCATATTCTAGAATTTACGTGTTAAGTTGCGATTTTATGCGTTTTTAAGCGTTTTTGTCAATTTCTAACATCTATTTTCTCTTAATGCTTTCAACAACCTTCTTCTTCCGTTGACTGCGGCTACTACGCGCTGAAGTTTATGGACGATATTATAAATTCCGTGAAGGACTTTGGAGTCGAAAATATAGATTGCGTAAGTATTTGTTACGTTTTTAATTAAATATATTATTGGTAAAATCTAATGTTAATACTAATCTTTTATTTTAATATTATATATAGGTTTTAAACGACATTCCGAGGGAAACACGCCCTTTGAAAAGTGAAGAGATGCGCGAAATAAAAGACAAGATTGCCGTGCATCTTGCTAATATTTGTCCTTGATAAATTCTAATTACAGTAGATTATTTTTTATACTTTAATGTATATATATATATGTACGTAATATTAATTATATTATATATACGAGCGAGAGTTTTTTATTACTATTGCATTATTATAATGTTTATTAATGTGATTATCATTGGATTAATCACTGTTATTACATTGTATTATTATTGCATTATTATAAAGATAAAACAGAAAAAGAAAAAAAAAAAAAAGAGGTAGTTGATGTGGTTTTGAACATGACCGCAGCAAATAAAGAGTGTTATTTGCTGCGGTTTTGGCCCATGACCGCAGCAAATAACACTCTTTATTTGCTGCGGTTTTTGCCCATGACCGCAGCAAATAAGTCCCATATTTGCTGCGGTTTTGAACCGCAGCAATTAAAGTACGACATTTGCTACTATCACAATTGCTGGGGGCCAAAACCGCAGCAAATAATGGCAAAAAAACCGCAGCAAATGATGTTTTTTCCACTAGTGTTGGTATATATTATTGTGTTAAAGTGGTTAGAATTTAAAATCATAGTCATATGCTAGAAAATATGTGTTAAGTTGCGATGCTTTGCATTTTTAAGCGTTTTCTCCACTTTTGCACATAAAGTAACTCAAACTTTGTTTGTTTTGAACGAAACTTGGTACAAAACACTATTTGGTATATATTATTGTGTTAAAGTGGTTAGAATTGAAAATCATAGTGATATGCTAGAAATTACAAGTTAAGTTGCGATTTTATGCATTTTTGACACTTTTGCGCATAAAGTAGCTCAAACTTGGTTTGTTTTGAAAGAAACTTGGCACACAACACTATTTGGTGTATGTTATTGTGTTCAAGTGGTTGAAATTGAAAATCATAGTCATATGCTAGAAATTATGTGTTATGTTGCGATTTTTAAGGGTTTTTAAGCGTTTTTGACACTGTTGTGCATAAAGTAGCTCAAACTTGGTTTGTTTTGTACGAAACTTAGCACACAACACTATTTGGTATATATTATTGTGTTTAAGTGGTTAGAATTGAAAATCATAGTCATATGCTATAAATTACGAGTTAAGCTGCGATTTTATGCGTTTTTAAGCGTTTTAGACACTTTTGCGCATAAAGTAGTTTAAACTTGGTTTGTTTTGCACGAAACTTGGCATAGAACACTATTTGGTATATTGTGTTGAAGTGGTTAGAATTGAAAATCATAGTCATATGCTAGAAATAACGTATTAAGTTGCGATTTTAGGGGTTTTTAAGCGTTTTTGTCAATTTCGCGCGTAAAGTAGGTCAAACATGGTTTGTTATGCACGAAACCTGGCACACAACACTATTTGGCATATATTATTTCGTTGAAATTGTTGGAATTGGAATTGAAAATAATAGTCATATGCTAGAAATTAGAAGTTAAGTTGCGATTTTAAGGGTTTTTAAGCGTTTTTGTTAATTTCGCGCGTAAAGTAGCTCAAACTTTGTTTGTTTTGCACGAAACTTGGCATACAACACTATTTTGTATATATTATTGTGTAGAAGTTGTTAGAATTGAAAATAATAGTCATATTCTAGAATTTACGTGTTAAGTTGCGATTTTATGCGTTTTTAAGCGTTTTTGTCAATTTCTAACATCTATTTTCTCTTAATGCTTTCAACAACCTTCTTCTTCCGTTGACTGCGGCTACTACGCGCTGAAGTTTATGGACGATATTATAAATTCCGTGAAGGACTTTGGAGTCGAAAATATAGATTGCGTAAGTATTTGTTACGTTTTTAATTAAATATATTATTGGTAAAATCTAATGTTAATACTAATCTTTTATTTTAATATTATATATAGGTTCAAACGACATTCTGAGGGAAACACGCCCTTTGAAAAGTGAAGAGATACGCGAAATAAAAGACAAGATTGCCGTGCATCTTGCTAATATTTGTCCTTGATAAATTCTAATTACAGTAGATTATTTTTTATACTTTAATGTATATATATATATGTACGTAATATTAATTATATTATATATACGAGCGAGAGTTTTTTATTACTATTGCATTATTATAATGTTTATTAATGTGATTATCATTGGATTAATCACTGTTATTGCATTGTATTATTATTGCATTATTATAAAGATAAAACAGAAAAAGAAAAAAAAAAAAAAAGAGGTAGTTGATGCGGTTTTGAACATGACCGCAGCAAATAAAGAGTGTTATTTGCTGCGGTTTTGGCCCATGACCGCAGCAAATAACACTCTTTATTTGCTGCGGTTTTTGCCCATGACCGCAGCAAATAAGTCCCATATTTGCTGCGGTTATGAACCGCCGCAATTAAAGTACGACATTTGCTACTATCACAATTGCTGGGGGCCAAAACCGCAGCAAATAATGGCAAAAAAACCGCAGCAAATGATGTTTTTTCCACTAGTGTTAGTATATATTATTGTGTTAAAGTGGTTAGAATTTAAAATCATAGTCATATGCTAGAAATTATGTGTTAAGTTGCGATGCTTTGCATTTTTAAGCGTTTTCTCCACTTTTGCACATAAAGTAACTCAAACTTTGTTTGTTTTGAACGAAACTTGGTACAAAACACTATTTGGTATATATTATTGTGTTAAAGTGGTTAGAATTGAAAATCATAGTGATATGCTAGAAATTACAAGTTAAGTTGCGATTTTATGCGTTTTTGACACTTTTGCGCATAAAGTAGCTCAAACTTGGTTTGTTTTGAAAGAAACTTGGCACACAACACTATTTGGTGTATGTTATTGTGTTCAAGTGGTTGAAATTGAAAATCATAGTCATATGCTAGAAATTATGTGTTATGTTGCGATTTTTAATGGTTTTTAAGCGTTTTTGACACTGTTGCGCATAAAGTAGCTCAAACTTGGTTGTTTTGTACGAAACTTAGCACACAACACTATTTGGTATATATTATTGTGTTTAAGTGGTTAGAATTGAAAATTATAGTCATATGCTATAAATTACGCGTTAAGCTGCGATTTTATGCGTTTTTAAGCGTTTTAGACACTTTTGCGCATAAAGTAGTTTAAACTTTGTTTGTTTTGCACGAAACTTGGCATAGAACACTATTTGGTATATATTATTGTGTTGAAGTGGTTAGAATTGAAAATCATAGTCATATGCTAGAAATAACGTATTAAGTTGCGATTTTAGGGGTTTTTAAGCGTTTTTGTCAATTTCGCGCGTAAAGTAGGTCAAACATGGTTTGTTATGCACGAAACCTGGCACACAACACTATTTGGCATATATTATTTCGTTGAAATTGTTGGAATTGAAAATAATAGTCATATGCTAGAAATTAGAAGTTAAGTTGCGATTTTAAGGGTTTTTAAGCGTTTTTGTTAATTTCGCGCGTAAAGTAGCTCAAACTTTGTTTGTTTTGCACGAAACTTGGCATACAACACTATTTTGTATATATTATTGTGTAGAAGTTGTTAGAATTGAAAATAATAGTCATATTCTCGAATTTACGTGTTAAGTTGCGATTTTATGCGTTTTTAAGCGTTTTTGTCAATTTCTAACATCTATTTTCTCTTAATGCTTTCAACAACCTTCTTCTTCCGTTGACTGCGGCTACTACGCGCTGAAGTTTATGGACGATATTATAAATTCCGTGAAGGACTTTGGAGTCGAAAATATAGATGCCGTAAGTATTTGTTACGTTTTTAATTAAATATATTATTGGTAAAATCTAATGTTAATACTAATCTTTTATTTTAATATTATATATAGGTTCAAACGACATTCTGAGGGAAACACGCCCTTTGAAAAGTGAAGAGATGCGCGAAATAAAAGACAAGATTGCCGTGCATCTTGCTAATATTTGTCCTTGATAAATTCTAATTACAGTAGATTATTTTTTATACTTTAATGTATATATATATATGTACGTAATATTAATTATATTATATATACGAGCGAGAGTTTTTTATTACTATTGCATTATTATAATGTTTATTAATGTGATTATCATTGGATTAATCACTGTTATTACATTGTATTATTATTGCATTATTATAAAGATAAAACAGAAAAAGAAAAAAAAAAAAAAAGAGGTAGTTGATGCGGTTTTGAACATGACCGCAGCAAATAAAGAGTGTTATTTGCTGCGGTTTTGGCCCATGACCGCAGCAAATAACACTCTTTATTTGCTGCGGTTTTTGCCCATGACCGCAGCAAATAAGTCCCATATTTGCTGCGGTTATGAACCGCCGCAATTAAAGTACGACATTTGCTACTATCACAATTGCTGGGGGCCAAAACCGCAGCAAATAATGGCAAAAAAACCACAGCAAATGATGTTTTTTCCACTAGTGTTGGTATATATTATTGTGTTAAAGTGGTTAGAATTTAAAATCATAGTCATATGCTAGAAAATATGTGTTAAGTTGCGATGCTTTGCATTTTTAAGCGTTTTCTCCACTTTTGCACATAAAGTAACTCAAACTTTGTTTGTTTTGAACGAAACTTGGTACAAAACACTATTTGGTATATATTATTGTGTTAAAGTGGTTAGAATTGAAAATCATAGTGATATGCTAGAAATTACAAGTTAAGTTGCGATTTTATGCGTTTATGACACTTTTGCGCATAAAGTAGCTCAAACTTGGTTTGTTTTGAAAGAAACTTGGCACACAACACTATTTGGTGTATGTTATTGTGTTCAAGTGGTTGAAATTGAAAATCATAGTCATATGCTAGAAATTATGTGTTATGTTGCGATTTTTAAGGGTTTTTAAGCGTTTTTGACACTGTTGCGCATAAAGTAGCTCAAACTTGGTTTGTTTTGTACGAAACTTAGCACACAACACTATTTGGTATATATTATTGTGTTTAAGTGGTTAGAATTGAAAATCATAGTCATATGCTATAAATTACGCGTTAAGCTGCGATTTTATGCGTTTTTAAGCGTTTTAGACACTTTTGCGCATAAAGTAGTTTAAACTTGGTTTGTTTTGCACGAAACTTGGCATAGAACACTATTTGGTATATATTATTGTGTTGAAGTGGTTAGAATTGAAAATCATAGTCATATGCTAGAAATAACGTATTAAGTTGCGATTTTAGGGGTTTTTAAGCGTTTTTGTCAATTTCGCGCGTAAAGTAGGTCAAACATGGTTTGTTATGCACGAAACCTGGCACACAACACTATTTGGCATATATTATTTCGTTGAAATTGTTGGAATTGAAAATAATAGTCATATGCTAGAAATTAGAAGTTAAGTTGCGATTTTAAGGGTTTTTAAGCGTTTTTGTTAATTTCGCGCGTAAAGTAGCTCAAACTTTGTTTGTTTTGCACGAAACTTGGCATACAACACTATTTTGTATATATTATTGTGTAGAAGTTGTTAGAATTGAAAATAATAGTCATATTCTAGAATTTACGTGTTAAGTTGCGATTTTATGCGTTTTTAAGCGTTTTTGTCAATTTCTAACATCTATTTTCTCTTAATGCTTTCAACAACCTTCTTCTTCCGTTGACTGCGGCTACTACGCGCTGAAGTTTATGGACGATATTATAAATTCCGTGAAGGACTTTGGAGTCGAAAATATAGATGCCGTAAGTATTTGTTACGTTTTTAATTAAATATATTATTGGTAAAATCTAATGTTAATACTAATCTTTTATTTTAATATTATATATAGGTTCAAACGACATTCTGAGGGAAACACGCCCTTTGAAAAGTGAAGAGATGCGCGAAATAAAAGACAAGATTGCCGTGCATCTTGCTAATATTTGTCCTTGATAAATTCTAATTACAGTAGATTATTTTTTATACTTTAATGTATATATATATATGTACGTAATATTAATTATATTATATATACGAGCGAGAGTTTTTTATTACTATTGCATTATTATAATGTTTATTAATGTGATTATCATTGGATTAATCACTGTTATTACATTGTATTATTATTGCATTATTATAAAGATAAAACAGAAAAAGAAAAAAAAAAAAAAAGAGGTAGTTGATGCGGTTTTGAACATGACCGCAGCAAATAAAGAGTGTTATTTGCTGCGGTTTTGGCCCATGACCGCAGCAAATAACACTCTTTATTTGCTGCGGTTTTTGCCCATGACCGCAGCAAATAAGTCCCATATTTGCTGCGGTTATGAACCGCCGCAATTAAAGTACGACATTTGCTACTATCACAATTGCTGGGGGCCAAAACCGCAGCAAATAATGGCAAAAAAACCACAGCAAATGATGTTTTTTCCACTAGTGTTGGTATATATTATTGTGTTAAAGTGGTTAGAATTTAAAATCATAGTCATATGCTAGAAAATATGTGTTAAGTTGCGATGCTTTGCATTTTTAAGCGTTTTCTCCACTTTTGCACATAAAGTAACTCAAACTTTGTTTGTTTTGAACGAAACTTGGTACAAAACACTATTTGGTATATATTATTGTGTTAAAGTGGTTAGAATTGAAAATCATAGTGATATGCTAGAAATTACAAGTTAAGTTGCGATTTTATGCGTTTATGACACTTTTGCGCATAAAGTAGCTCAAACTTGGTTTGTTTTGAAAGAAACTTGGCACACAACACTATTTGGTGTATGTTATTGTGTTCAAGTGGTTGAAATTGAAAATCATAGTCATATGCTAGAAATTATGTGTTATGTTGCGATTTTTAAGGGTTTTTAAGCGTTTTTGACACTGTTGCGCATAAAGTAGCTCAAACTTGGTTTGTTTTGTACGAAACTTAGCACACAACACTATTTGGTATATATTATTGTGTTTAAGTGGTTAGAATTGAAAATCATAGTCATATGCTATAAATTACGCGTTAAGCTGCGATTTTATGCGTTTTTAAGCGTTTTAGACACTTTTGCGCATAAAGTAGTTTAAACTTGGTTTGTTTTGCACGAAACTTGGCATAGAACACTATTTGGTATATATTATTGTGTTGAAGTGGTTAGAATTGAAAATCATAGTCATATGCTAGAAATAACGTATTAAGTTGCGATTTTAGGGGTTTTTAAGCGTTTTTGTCAATTTCGCGCGTAAAGTAGGTCAAACATGGTTTGTTATGCACGAAACCTGGCACACAACACTATTTGGCATATATTATTTCGTTGAAATTGTTGGAATTGAAAATAATAGTCATATGCTAGAAATTAGAAGTTAAGTTGCGATTTTAAGGGTTTTTAAGCGTTTTTGTTAATTTCGCGCGTAAAGTAGCTCAAACTTTGTTTGTTTTGCACGAAACTTGGCATACAACACTATTTTGTATATATTATTGTGTAGAAGTTGTTAGAATTGAAAATAATAGTCATATTCTAGAATTTACGTGTTAAGTTGCGATTTTATGCGTTTTTAAGCGTTTTTGTCAATTTCTAACATCTATTTTCTCTTAATGCTTTCAACAACCTTCTTCTTCCGTTGACTGCGGCTACTACGCGCTGAAGTTTATGGACGATATTATAAATTCCGTGAAGGACTTTGGAGTCGAAAATATAGATGCCGTAAGTATTTGTTACGTTTTTAATTAAATATATTATTGGTAAAATCTAATGTTAATACTAATCTTTTATTTTAATATTATATATAGGTTCAAACGACATTCTGAGGGAAACACGCCCTTTGAAAAGTGAAGAGATGCGCGAAATAAAAGACAAGATTGCCGTGCATCTTGCTAATATTTGTCCTTGATAAATTCTAATTACAGTAGATTATTTTTTATACTTTAATGTATATATATATATGTACGTAATATTAATTATATTATATATACGAGCGAGAGTTTTTTATTACTATTGCATTATTATAATGTTTATTAATGTGATTATCATTGGATTAATCACTGTTATTACATTGTATTATTATTGCATTATTATAAAGATAAAACAGAAAAAGAAAAAAAAAAAAAAGAGGTAGTTGATGCGGTTTTGAACATGACCGCAGCAAATAAAGAGTGTTATTTGCTGCGGTTTTGGCCCATGACCGCAGCAAATAACACTCTTTATTTGCTGCGGTTTTTGCCCATGACCGCAGCAAATAAGTCCCATATTTGCTGCGGTTATGAACCGCCGCAATTAAAGTACGACATTTGCTACTATCACAATTGCTGGGGGCCAAAACCGCAGCAAATAATGGCAAAAAAACCACAGCCAATGATGTTTTTTCCACTAGTGTTGGTATATATTATTGTGTTAAAGTGGTTAGAATTTAAAATCATAGTCATATGCTAGAAAATATGTGTTAAGTTGCGATGCTTTGCATTTTTAAGCGTTTTCTCCACTTTTGCACATAAAGTAACTCAAACTTTGTTTGTTTTGAACGAAACTTGGTACAAAACACTATTTGGTATATATTATTGTGTTAAAGTGGTTAGAATTGAAAATCATAGTGATATGCTAGAAATTACAAGTTAAGTTGCGATTTTATGCGTTTATGACACTTTTGCGCATAAAGTAGCTCAAACTTGGTTTGTTTTGAAAGAAACTTGGCACACAACACTATTTGGTGTATGTTATTGTGTTCAAGTGGTTGAAATTGAAAATCATAGTCATATGCTAGAAATTATGTGTTATGTTGCGATTTTTAATGGTTTTTAAGCGTTTTTGACACTGTTGCGCATAAAGTAGCTCAAACTTGGTTGTTTTGTACGAAACTTAGCACACAACACTATTTGGTATATATTATTGTGTTTAAGTGGTTAGAATTGAAAATCATAGTCATATGCTATAAATTACGTGTTAAGCTGCGATTTTATGCGTTTTTAAGCGTTTTAGACACTTTTGCGCATAAAGTAGTTTAAACTTGGTTTGTTTTGCACGAAACTTGGCATAGAACACTATTTGGTATATATTATTGTGTTGAAGTGGTTAGAATTGAAAATCATAGTCATATGCTAGAAATAACGTATTAAGTTGCGATTTTAGGGGTTTTTAAGCGTTTTTGTCAATTTCGCGCGTAAAGTACGTCAAACATGGTTTGTTATGCACGAAACCTGGCACACAACACTATTTGGCATATATTATTTCGTTGAAATTGTTGGAATTGAAAATAATAGTCATATGCTAGAAATTAGAAGTTAAGTTGCGATTTTAAGGGTTTTTAAGCGTTTTTGTTAATTTCGCGCGTAAAGTAGCTAAACTTTGTTTGTTTTGCACGAAACTTGGCATACAACACTATTTTGTATATATTATTGTGTAGAAGTTGTTAGAATTGAAAATAATAGTCATATTCTAGAATTTACGTGTTAAGTTGCGATTTTATGCGTTTTTAAGCGTTTTTGTCAATTTCTAACATCTATTTTCTCTTAATGCTTTCAACAACCTTCTTCTTCCGTTGACTGCGGCTACTACGCGCTGAAGTTTATGGAAGATATTATAAATTCCGTGAAGGACTTTGGAGTCGAAAATATAGATGCCGTAAGTATTTGTTACGTTTTTAATTAAATATATTATTGGTAAAATCTAATGTTAATACTAATCTTTTATTTTAATATTATATATAGGTTTTAAACGACATTCCGAGGGAAACACGCCCTTTGAAAAGTGAAGAGATGCGCGAAATAAAAGACAAGATTGCCGTGCATCTTGCTAATATTTGTCCTTGATAAATTCTAATTACAGTAGATTATTTTTTATACTTTAATGTATATATATATATGTACGTAATATTAATTATATTATATATACGAGCGAGAGTTTATTATTACTATTGCATTATTATAATGTTGATTAATGTGATTATCATTGGATTAATCACTGTTATTACATTGTATTATTATAAAGATAAAACAGAAAAAGAAAAAAAAAAAAAGAGGTAGTTGATGCGGTTTTGAACATGACCGCAGCAAATAAAGAGTGTTATTTGATGCGGTTTTGGCCCATGACCGCAGCAAATAACACTCTTTATTTGCTGCGGTTTTTGCCCATGACCGCAGCAAATAAGTCCCATATTTGCTGCGGTTTTGAACCGCAGCAATTAAAGTACGACATTTGCTACTATCACAATTGCTGGGGGCCAAAACCGCAGCAAATAATGGCAAAAAAACCGCAGCAAATGATGTTTTTTCCACTAGTGTTGGTATATATTATTGTGTTAAAGTGGTTAGAATTTAAAATCATAGTCATATGCTAGAAAATATGTGTTAAGTTGCGATGCTTTGCATTTTTAAGCGTTTTCTCCACTTTTGCACATAAAGTAACTCAAACTTTGTTTGTTTTGAATGAAACTTGGTACAAAACACTATTTGGTATATATTATTGTGTTAAAGTGGTTAGAATTGAAAATCATAGTGATATGCTAGAAATTACAAGTTAAGTTGCGATTTTATGCGTTTTTGACACTTTTGCGCATAAAGTAGCTCAAACTTGGATTGTTTTGAAAGAAACTTGGCACACAACACTATTTGGCGTATGTTATTGTGTTCAAGTGGTTGAAATTGAAAATCATAGTCATATGCTAGAAATTATGTGTTATGTTGCGATTTTTAAGGGTTTTTAAGCGTTTTTGACACTGTTGCGCATAAAGTAGCTCAAACTTGGTTTGTTTTGTACGAAACTTAGCACACAACACTATTTGGTATATATTATTGTGTTTAAGTGGTTAGAATTGAAAATCATAGTCATATGCTATAAATTACGCGTTAAGCTGCGATTTTATGCGTTTTTAAGCGTTTTAGACACTTTTGCGCATAAAGTAGTTTAAACTTGGTTTGTTTTGCACGAAACTTGGCATAGAACACTATTTGGTATATATTATTGTGTTGAAGTGGTTAGAATTGAAAATCATAGTCATATGCTAGAAATAACGTATTAAGTTGCGATTTTAGGGGTTTTTAAGCGTTTTTGTCAATTTCGCGCGTAAAGTAGGTCAAACATGGTTTGTTATGCACGAAACCTGGCACACAACACTATTTGGCATATATTATTTCGTTGAAATTGTTGGAATTGAAAATAATAGTCATATGCTAGAAATTAGAAGTTAAGTTGCGATTTTAAGGGTTTTTAAGCGTTTTTGTTAATTTCGCGCGTAAAGTAGCTCAAACTTTGTTTGTTTTGCACGAAACTTGGCATACAACACTATTTTGTATATATTATTGTGTAGAAGTTGTTAGAATTGAAAATAATAGTCATATTCTAGAATTTACGTGTTAAGTTGCGATTTTATGCGTTTTTAAGCGTTTTTGTCAATTTCTAACATCTATTTTCTCTTAATGCTTTCAACAACCTTCTTCTTCCGTTGACTGCGGCTACTACGAGCTGAAGTTTATGGACGATATTATAAATTCCGTGAAGGACTTTGGAGTCGAAAATATAGATGCCGTAAGTATTTGTTACGTTTTTAATTAAATATATTATTGGTAAAATCTAATGTTAATACTAATCTTTTATTTTAATATTATATATAGGTTCAAACGACATTCTGAGGGAAACACGCCCTTTGAAAAGTGAAGAGATGCGCGAAATAAAAGACAAGATTGCCGTGCATCTTGCTAATATTTGTCCTTGATAAATTCTAATTACAGTAGATTATTTTTTATACTTTAATGTATATATATATATGTACCTAATATTAATTATATTATATATACGAGCGAGAGTTTTTTATTACTATTGCATTATTATAATGTTTATTAATGTGATTATCATTGGATTAATCACTGTTATTACATTGTATTATTATTGCATTATTATAAAGATAAAACAGAAAAAGAAAAAAAAAAAAAAAAAGAGGTAGTTGATGCGGTTTTGAACATGACCGTAGCAAATAAAGAGTGTTATTTACTGCGGTTTTGGCCCATAACCGCAGCAAATAACACTCTTTATTTGCTGCGGTTTTTGCCCATGACCGCAGCAAATAAGTCCCATATTTGCTGCGGTTTTGAACCGCCGCAATTAAAGTACGACATTTGCTACTATCACAATTGCTGGGGGCCAAAACCGCAGCAAATAATGGCAAAAAAACCGCAGCAAATGATGTTTTATCCACTAGTGTTGGTATATATTATTGTGTTAAAGTGGTTAGAATTTAAAATCATAGTCATATGCTAGAAATTATGTGTTAAGTTGCGATGCTTTGCATTTTTAAGCGTTTTCTCCACTTTTGCACATAAAGTAACTCAAACTTTGTTTGTTTTGAACGAAACTTGGTACAAAACACTATTTGGTATATATTATTGTGTTAAAGTGGTTAGAATTGAAAATCATAGTGATATGCTAGAAATTACAAGTTAAGTTGCGATTTTATGCGTTTTTGACACTTTTGCGCATAAAGTAGCTCAAACTTGGTTTGTTTTGAAAGAAACTTGGCACACAACACTATTTGGTGTATGTTATTGTGTTCAAGTGGTTGAAATTGAAAATCATAGTCATATGCTAGAAATTATGTGTTATGTTGCGATTTTTAATGGTTTTTAAGCGTTTTTGACACTGTTGCGCATAAAGTAGCTCAAACTTGGTTGTTTTGTACGAAACTTAGCACACAACACTATTTGGTATATATTATTGTGTTTAAGTGGTTAGAATTGAAAATCATAGTCATATGCTATAAATTACGCGTTAAGCTGCGATTTTATGCGTTTTTAAGCGTTTTAGACACTTTTGCGCATAAAGTAGTTTAAACTTGGTTTGTTTTGCACGAAACTTGGCATAGAACACTATTTGGTATATATTATTGTGTTGAAGTGGTTAGAATTGAAAATCATAGTCATATGCTAGAAATAACGTATTAAGTTGCGATTTTAGGGGTTTTTAAGCGTTTTTGTCAATTTCGCGCGTAAAGTACGTCAAACATGGTTTGTTATGCACGAAACCTGGCACACAACACTATTTGGCATATATTATTTCGTTGAAATTGTTGGAATTGAAAATAATAGTCATATGCTAGAAATTAGAAGTTAAGTTGCGATTTTAAGGGTTTTTAAGCGTTTTTGTTAATTTCGCGCGTAAAGTAGCTAAACTTTGTTTGTTTTGCACGAAACTTGGCATACAACACTATTTTGTATATATTATTGTGTAGAAGTTGTTAGAATTGAAAATAATAGTCATATTCTAGAATTTACGTGTTAAGTTGCGATTTTATGCGTTTTTAAGCGTTTTTGTCAATTTCTAACATCTATTTTCTCTTAATGCTTTCAACAACCTTCTTCTTCGTTGACTGCGACTACTACGCGCTGAAGTTTATGGAAGATATTATAAATTCCGTGAAGGACTTTGGAGTCGAAAATATAGATGCCGTAAGTATTTGTTACGTTTTTAATTAAATATATTATTGGTAAAATCTAATGTTAATACTAATCTTTTATTTTAATATTATATATAGGTTTTAAACGACATTCCGAGGGAAACACGCCCTTTGAAAAGTGAAGAGATGCGCGAAATAAAAGACAAGATTGCCGTGCATCTTGCTAATATTTGTCCTTGATAAATTCTAATTACAGTAGATTATTTTTTATACTTTAATGTATATATATATATGTACGTAATATTAATTATATTATATATACGAGCGAGAGTTTATTATTACTATTGCATTATTATAATGTTGATTAATGTGATTATCATTGGATTAATCACTGTTATTACATTGTATTATTATAAAGATAAAACAGAAAAAGAAAAAAAAAAAAAAGAGGTAGTTGATGCGGTTTTGAACATGACCGCAGCAAATAAAGAGTGTTATTTGCTGCGGTTTTGGCCCATGACCGCAGCAAATAACACTCTTTATTTGCTGCGGTTTTTGCCCATGACCGCAGCAAATAAGTCCCATATTTGCTGCGGTTTTGAACCGCAGCAATTAAAGTACGACATTTGCTACTATCACAATTGCTGGGGGCCAAAACCGCAGCAAATAATGGCAAAAAAACCGCAGCAAATGATGTTTTTTCCACTAGTGTTGGTATATATTATTGTGTTAAAGTGGTTAGAATTTAAAATCATAGTCATATGCTAGAAAATATGTGTTAAGTTGCGATGCTTTGCATTTTTAAGCGTTTTCTCCACTTTTGCACATAAAGTAACTCAAACTTTGTTTGTTTTGAACGAAACTTG
The DNA here is from genome assembly GCF_026212465.1 of Amaranthus tricolor. NCBI lineage: Eukaryota > Viridiplantae > Streptophyta > Magnoliopsida > Caryophyllales > Amaranthaceae > Amaranthus > Amaranthus tricolor. Next base: position 15,589,513 of record NC_080049.1, read on the forward strand.
GTACAAAACACTATTTGGTATATATTATTGTGTTAAAGTGGTTAGAATTGAAAATCATAGTGATATGCTAGAAATTACAAGTTAAGTTGCGATTTTATGCGTTTTTGACACTTTTGCGCATAAAGTAGCTCAAACTTGGTTTGTTTTGAAAGAAA
>NC_080049.1:15589767-15622447 GCF_026212465.1 Amaranthus tricolor
AAAATCATAGTCATATGCTAGAAATTACGTGTTAAGTTGCGATTTTAGGTTTTTTAAGCGTTTTTTGCCACTTTTGCGCATAAAGTAGCTCAAATATGGTCTGTTTTGCACGAAACTTAGCGCACAACACAATTTTGTATATATTATTGTGTTGAAGTGGTTAAAATTTAAAATCATAGTGATATGCTAGAAATTACGTGTTAAGTTGCGATTTTAAGGGTTTTTAAGCGTTTTTGCCACTTTTGCACATAAAGTAGATCAAACTTGTTGTTTTGCACGAAACATGGCACACAACACTATTTGGTATATATTATTGTCTGGAAGTTGTTAGAATTGAAAATCATAGTCATATGCTAGAAATTACGTGTTAAGTTGCGATTTTAAGGTTTTTTAATCGTTTTTGCCACTTTTGCGCATAAAGTAGCTCAAACTTGGTTTGTTTTGCAAGAAACATGGCAAACAACACTATTTGGTATATATTATTGTCTGGAAGTTGTTAGAATTGAAAATCATAGTCATATGCTAGAAATTACGTGTTAAGTTGCGATTTTAAGGTTTTTTAAGCGTTTTTGCCACTTTTGCGCATAAAGTAGCTCAAACTTGGTTTGTTTTGCAAGAAACTTGGCAAACAACACTATTTGTTATTTTTTATTGTGTTGAAGTGGTTAGATTTGAAAATCGTAGTCATATGCTAGAAATTATGTGTTAAGTTACTATTTTAAAGGGTTTTTAAAGCGTTTTTTCCACTTTTGCGCGTAAAATAGCTCAAACTTGGTTTGTTTTGCACGAAACTTGGCACACAATACTATATGGTAAATATTATTTTTGTTGAAATGGTTAGAATTGAAACCAATAGGTCATATGCTAGAAATTACGTGTTAAGTTGCGATTTTAAGGGTTTTTAAGCGTTTTTTGCCACTTTTGCGCATAAAGTAGCTCAAACTTGGCTTGTTTTGCACGAATCTTGGCATACAACACTATTGGGTATATATTATTGTGTTGAAGAGGTTAGAATTGAAAATCATAGTCATATGCTAGAAATTACGTGTTAAGTTGAGCTTTTAAGGGTTTTTAAGCGTTTTTGCCACTTTTGCACATAAAGTAGCTCAAACTTGGTTTGTTTTGCCACGAATCTTGGCACACAAAACTATTGGGTATATATTATTGTGTTGAACAAGTTAGAATTGAAAATCATAGTCATATGCTAGAAATTACGTGTTAAGTTGAGCTTTTAAGGGTTTTTAAGCGTTTTTGCAACTTTTGGGCATAAAGTAGCTCAAACTTGGTTTGTTTTGCACCAAACTTGGCACACAACGCTGTGTGGTATATATTATTGTGTTGAAGTGGTTAGAATCAAAAATCATAGTCATATGTTAGAAATTACGCATTAAGTTACAATTTTAAGTGTTTTTTAAGCGTTTTTTCCACTTTTGTGCATAAAGTAGCTCAATCTTGGTTTTTTTTTGCACGAAACTTTGCACACAACACTATTTGGTATATATTATTGTGTTGAAATGGTTCGAATTTAAAATCATAGTCATATGCTAAAAACTACGTGTTAAGTTGCGATTTTAAGGGTTTTTAAGCGTTTTTTGCCACTTTTGCGCAAAAGGAAACTCAAACATGATTTGTTTTGCATCAAACTTGGCACATAAGATTGTTCGGTTTATATTATTGTGTTGAAGTGGTTAGAATTAAAAATCATAGTCATATGCTAGAAATTACGTGTTAAGTTCCGATTTTAAGGGTTTTTTAAGCGTTTTTGCCACTTTTGGGCATAAAGTAGCTCAAACTTGGTTTGTTTTGCACCAAACTTGGCTCAAAACAATGTTTGGTATATATTTTTGTGTTGAAGTGGTTAGAATTGAAAATCATAGTCATATGTTAGAAATTACGTGTTGTGTTGAGCTTTTAAACGGTTTTTCAGCGTTTTTGCCACTTTTGCGCAAAAGGTATCTCAAACTTGGTTTGTTTTACACCAAACTTGGAACACAACATTGTTTGGTAAATATTATTGTGTTGAAGTGGTTAGAATTGAAAATCATAGTCTTATGCTAGAAATTACGTGTTAAGTTGCGATTTTAAGGGTTTTTAAAGCGTTTTTGCCACTTTTGCACATAAAGTAGATCAAACTTGTTGTTTTGCACGAAACATGGCACACAACACTATTTGGTATATATTATTGTCTGGAAGTTGTTAGAATTGAAAATCATAGTCATATGCTAGAAATTACGTGTTAAGTTGCGATTTTAAGGTTTTTTAAGCGTTTTTGCCACTTTTGCGCATAAAGTAGCTCAAACTTGGTTTGTTTTGCAAGAAACTTGGCAAACAACACTATTTGGGTATATATTATTGTCTGGAAGTTGTTAGAATTGAAAATCATAGTCATATGCTAGAAATTACGTGTTAAGTTGCGATTTTAAGGTTTTTTAAGCGTTTTTTGCCACTTTTGCGCATAAAGTAGCTCAAACTTGGTTTGTTTTGCAAGAAACTTGGCAAACAACACTATTTGTTATTTTTTATTGTGTTGAAGTGGTTAGATTTGAAAATCGTAGTCATATGCTAGAAATTATGTGTTAAGTTACTATTTTAAGGGTTTTTAAGCGTTTTTTCCACTTTTGCGCGTAAAATAGCTCAAACTTGGTTTGTTTTGCACGAAACTTGGCACACAATACTATATGGTAAATATTATTTTGTTGAAATGGTTAGAATTGAAACCAATAGTCATATGCTAGAAATTACGTGTTAAGTTGCGATTTTAAGGGTTTTTAAGCGTTTTTGCCACTTTTGCGGCATAAAGTAGCTCAAACTTGGCTTGTTTTGCACGAATCTTGGCATACAACACTATTGGGTATATATTATTGTGTTGAAGAGGTTAGAATTGAAAATCATAGTCATATGCTAGAAATTACGTGTTAAGTTGAGCTTTTAAGGGTTTTTAAGCGTTTTTGCCACTTTTGCACATAAAGTAGCTCAAACTTGGTTTGTTTTCCACCAAACTTGGCACACAACAGTATTTGGTATACATTATTATGTTGAAGTTGTTAAAATAGAAAATCATAGTCATATGCTAGCAATTACATGTTAACTTGAGCTTTTAAGGGTTTTTATGAGTTTTTTTTGCCACTTTTGGGCATAAAGTTGCTCAAACTTGGTTTGTTTTTCACGAAACTTGGCACACAACACTATTTTGTATATGTTATTGTGTTGAAATGGTTAGAATTGAAAATCATAATCATTTGCTAGAAATAACGTGTTAAGTTGAGCTTTTAAGGGTTTTTTAAACGTTTTTGCCACTTTTGCGCATAAAGTATCTCAAACTTGGTTTGTTTTACACCAAACTTGGAACACAACACTGTTTGGTAAATATTATTGTGCTGAAATGGTTAGAATTGAAAATCATAGTCATATGCAAGAAATTACGTGTTAAGTTGCGATTTTAAGGGTTTTTTAATCGTTTTTTGCCACTTTTGCGCATAAAGTAGCTCAAAAATGGTTTGTTTTGCACGAAACTTGGCGCACAACAATATTTGGTATATATTATTGTGTAGAAGTGGTTAAAATTGAAAATCATAGTGATATGCTAGAAATTACGTGTTAAGTTGCAATTTTAAGGGTTTGTAAGCGTTTTTGCCACTTTTGCACATAAAGTAACTCAAACTTGGTTTGTTTTGCACGAAACATGGCACACAACACTATTTGGTAATTATATTGTGTGGAAGTTGTTAGAATTGAAAATCATAGTCATATGCTAGAAATTACGTGTTAAGTTACGATTTTAAGGTTTTTTAAGCGTTTTTGCCACTTTTGCGCATAAAGTAGCTCAAACTTGGTTTGTTTTGCACATAACTTGGCACGCAACACTATTTGGTATATGTTATTGTGTTGAAGTGGTTAGAATCGAAAATATTAGTCTTATGCTAGAAATTACGAGTTAAGTTGCGATTTTAAGGGTTTGTAAGTATTTTTGCCACTTTTGCACATAAAGTAGCTCAAACTTGTTGTTTTGCACGAAACATGGCACACAACACTATTTGGTATATATTATTGTGTGGAAGTTGTTAGAATTGAAAATCATAGTCATATGCTAGAAGTTACGTGTTAAGTTACGATTTTAAGGTTTTTTAAGCTTTTTGCCACTTTTGCGCATAAAGTAGCTCAAAGTTGGTTTGTTTTGCACGAAACATGACACACAACACTATTTGGTATATATTATTGTGTGGAAGTTTTTAGATATGAAAATCATAGTCATATGCTAGAAATTACGTTTAAGTTGCGATTTTAAGGTTTTTTAAGCGTTTTTTGCCACTTTTGCGCATAAAGTAGCTCAAATATGGTCTGTTTTGCACGAAACATGGCGCACAACACAATTTTGTATATATTATTGTGTTGAAGTGCTTAAAATTTAAAATCATAGTGATATGCTAGAAATTACGTGTTAAGTTGCGATTTTAAGGGTTTTTAAGCGTTTTTGCCACTTTTGCACATAAAGTAGATCAAACTTGTTGTTTTGCACGAAACATGGCACACAACACTATTTGGTATATATTATTGTGTGGAAGATGTTAGAAATGAAAATCATAGTGATATGCTAGAAATTACGTGTTAAGTTGCGATTTTAAGGTTTTTAAAGCGTTTTTGCCACTTTTGCGCATAAAGTAGCTCAAACTTTGTTTGATTTGCACGAAACTTGGCAGACAACACTATTTGTTATTTTTTATTGTGTTGAAGTGGTTAGATTTGAAAATCGTAGTCATATGCTAGAAATTACGTGTTAAGTTACTATTTTAAGGGTTTTTAAGCGTTTTTTTCCACTTTTGCGCGTAAAATAGCTCAAACTTGGTTTGTTTTGCACGAAACTTGGCACACAATACTATATGGTAAATATTGTTTTGTTGAAATGGTTAGAATTGAAACCAATAGTCATATGCTAGAAATTACGTGTTAAGTTGCGATTTTAAGGGTTTTTAAGCGTTTTTGCCACTTTTGCACATAAAGTAGATCAAACTTGTTGTTTTGCACGAAACATGGCACACAACACTATTTGGGATATATTATTGTCTGGAAGTTGTTAGAATTGAAAATCATAGTCATATGCTAGAAATTACGTGTTAAGTTGCGATTTTAAGGTTTTTTAAGCGTTTTTTGCCACTTTTGCGCATAAAGTAGCTCAAACTTGGTTTGTTTTGCAAGAAACTTGGCAAACAACACTATTTGGTATATATTATTGTCTGGAAGTTGTTAGAATTGAAAATCATAGTCATATGCTAGAAATTACGTGTTAAGTAGCGATTTAAGGTTTTTTAAGCGTTTTTGTCACTTTTGCGCATAAAGTAGCTCAAACTTGGTTTGTTTTGCAAGAAACTTGGCAAACAACACTATTTGTTATTTTTTATTGTGTTGAAGTGGTTAGATTTGAAAATCGTAGTCATATGCTAGAAATTATGTGTTAAGTTACTATTTTAAGGTTTTTAAGCGTTTTTTCCACTTTTGCGCGTAAAATAGCTCAAACTTGGTTTGTTTTGCACGAAAACTTGGCACACAATACTATATGGTAAATATTATTTTGTTGAAATGGTTAGAATTGAAACCAATAGTCATATGCTAGAAATTACGTGTTAAGTTGCAATTTTAAGGGTTTTTAAGCGTTTTTTGCCACTTTTGCGCATAAAGTAGCTCAAACTTGGCTTGTTTTGCACGAATCTTGGCATACAACACTATTGGGTATATATTATTGTGTTGAAGAGGTTAGAATTGAAAATCATAGTCATATGCTAGAAATTACGTGTTAAGTTGAGCTTTTAAGGGTTTTTAAGCGTTTTTTGCCACTTTTGCACATAAAGTAGCTCAAACTTGGTTTGTTTTCCACCAAACTTGGCACACAACAGTATTTGGTATACATTATTATGTTGAAGTTGTTAGAATAGAAAATCATAGTCATATGCTAGCAATTACATGTTAACTTGAGCTTTTAAGGGTTTTTATGAGTTTTTTTTGCCACTTTTGGGCATAAAGTTGCTCAAACTTGGTTTGTTTTTCACGAAACTTGGCACACAACACTATTTTGTATATGTTATTGTGTTGAAATGGTTAGAATTGAAAATCATAATCATTTGCTAGAAATAACGTGTTAAGTTGAGCTTTTAAGGGTTTTTAAAACGTTTTTTGCCACTTTTTTGCATAAAGTATCTCAAACTTGGTTTGTTTTACACCAAACTTGGAACACAACACTGTTTGGTAAATATTATTGTGCTGAAGTGGTTAGAATTGAAAATCATAGTCATATGCAAGAAATTACGTGTTAAGTTGCGATTTTAAGTGTTTTGAATCGTTTTTGCCACTTTTGCGCATAAAGTAGCTCAAAAATGGTTTGTTTTGCACGAAACTTGGCGCACAACAATATTTGGTATATATATTGTGTAGAAGTGGTTAAAATTGAAAATCATAGTGATATGCTAGAAATTACGTGTTAAGTTGCAATTTATAAGGGGTTTGTAAGCGTTTTTTGCCACTTTTGTACATAAAGTAGCTCAGACTTGGTTTGTTTTGCACGAAACATGGCACACAACACTATTTGGTAAATATATTGTGTGGAAGTTGTTAGAATTGAAAATCATAGTCATATGCTAGAAATTACGTGTTAAGTTACGATTTTAAGGTTTTTTAAGCGTTTTTGCCACTTTTGCGCATAAAGTAGCTCAAACTTGGTTTGTTTTGCACATAACTTGGCACGCAACACTATTTGGTATATGTTATTGTGTTGAAGTGGTTAGAATCGAAAATCATAGTCTTATGCTAGAAATTACGTGTTAAGTTGCGATTTTAAGGGTTTGTAAGTATTTTTGCCACTTTTGCACATAAAGTAGCTCAAACTTGTTGTTTTGCACGAAACATGGCACACAACACTATTTGGTATATATTATTGTCTGGAAGTTGTTAGAATTGAAAATCATAGTCATATGCTAGAAATTACGTGTTAAGTTGCGATTTTAAGGTTTTTTAAGCGTTTTTGCCACTTTTGCGCATAAAGTAGCTCAAACTTGGTTTGTTTTGCAAGAAACTTGGCAAACAACACTATTTGGTATATATTATTGTCTGGAAGTTGTTAGAATTGAAAATCATAGTCATATGCTAGAAATTACGTGTTAAGTAGCGATTTTAAGGTTTTTTAAGCGTTTTTGTCACTTTTGCGCATAAAGTAGCTCAAACTTGGTTTGTTTTGCAAGAAACTTGGCAAACAACACTATTTGTTATTTTTTATTGTGTTGAAGTGGTTAGATTTGAAAATCGTAGTCATATGCTAGAAATTATGTGTTAAGTTACTATTTTAAGGTTTTTAAGCGTTTTTTTTTCCACTTTTGCGCGTAAAATAGCTCAAACTTGGTTTGTTTTGCACGAAACTTGGCACACAATACTATATGGTAAATATTATTTTGTTGAAATGGTTAGAATTGAAACCAATAGTCATATGCTAGAAATTACGTGTTAAGTTGCAATTTTAAGGGTTTTTAAGCGTTTTTTGCCACTTTTGCGCATAAAGTAGCTCAAACTTGGCTTGTTTTGCACGAATCTTGGCATACAACACTATTGGGTATATATTATTGTGTTGAAGAGGTTAGAATTGAAAATCATAGTCATATGCTAGAAATTACGTGTTAAGTTGAGCTTTTAAGGGTTTTTTAAGCGTTTTTGCCACTTTTGCACATAAAGTAGCTCAAACTTGGTTTGTTTTCCACCAAACTTGGCACACAACAGTATTTGGTATACATTATTATGTTGAAGTTGTTAGAATAGAAAATCATAGTCATATGCTAGCAATTACATGTTAACTTGAGCTTTTAAGGGTTTTTATGAGTTTTTTTTGCCACTTTTGGGCATAAAGTTGCTCAAACTTGGTTTGTTTTTCACGAAACTTGGCACACAACACTATTTTGTATATGTTATGGTGTTGAAATGGTTAGAATTGAAAATCATAATCATTTGCTAGAAATAACGTGTTAAGTTGAGCTTTTAAGGGTTTTTAAACGTTTTTGCCACTTTTGCGCATAAAGTATCTCAAACTTGGTTTGTTTTACACCAAACTTGGAACACAACACTGTTTGGTAAATATTATTGTGCTGAAGTGGTTAGAATTGAAAATCATAGTCATATGCAAGAAATTACGTGTTAAGTTGCGATTTTAAGTGTTTTGAATCGTTTTTGCCACTTTTGCGCATAAAGTAGCTCAAAAATGGTTTGTTTTGCACGAAACTTGGCGCACAACAATATTTGGTATATATATTGTGTAGAAGTGGTTAAAATTGAAAATCATAGTGATATGCTAGAAATTACGTGTTAAGTTGCAATTTTAAGGGTTTGTAAGCGTTTTTGCCACTTTTGTACATAAAGTAGCTCAGACTTGGTTTGTTTTGCACGAAACATGGCACACAACACTATTTGGTAAATATATTGTGTGGAAGTTGTTAGAATTGAAAATCATAGTCATATGCTAGAAATTACGTGTTAAGTTACGATTTTAAGGTTTTTTAAGCGTTTTTGCCACTTTTGCGCATAAAGTAGCTCAAACTTGGTTTGTTTTGCACATAACTTGGCACGCAACACTACTTGGTATATGTTATTGTGTTGAAGTGGTTAGAATCGAAAATCATAGTCTTATGCTAGAAATTACGTGTTAAGTTGCGATTTTAAGGGTTTGTATGTATTTTTGCCACTTTTGCACATAAAGTAGCTCAAACTTGTTGTTTTGCACGAAACATGGCACACAACACTATTTGGTATATATTATTGTGTGGAAGTTGTTAGAATTGAAAATCATAGTCATATGCTAGAAATTACGTGTTAAGTTGCGATTTTAAGGTTTTTTAAGCGTTTTTTGCCACTTTTGCGCATAAAGTAGCTCAAAGTTGGTTTGTTTTGCACGAAACATGACACACAACACTATTTGGTATATATTATTGTGTGGAAGTTTTTAGATATGAAAATCATAGTCATATGCTAGAAATTACGTGTTAAGTTGCGATTTTAAGGTTTTTTAAGCGTTTTTGCCACTTTTGCGCATAAAGTAGCTCAAATATGGTCTGTTTTGCACGAAACTTGGGCGCACAACACAATTTTGTATATATTATTGTGTTGAAGTGCTTAAAATTTAAAATCATAGTGATATGCTAGAAATTACATGTTAAGTTGCGATTTTAAGGGTTTTTAAGCGTTTTTGCCACTTTTGCACATAAAGTAGATCAAACTTGTTGTTTTGCACGAAACAGGCACACAACACTATTTGGTATATATTATTGGGTGGAAGTTGTTAGAAATGAAAATCATAGTGATATGCTAGAAATTACGTGTTAAGTTGCGATTTTAAGGTTTTTTAAGCGTTTTTTGCCACTTTTTGCGCATAAAGTAGCTCAAACTTGGTTTGATTTGCACGAAACTTGGCAGACAACACTATTTGTTATTTTTTATTGTGTTGAAGTGGTTAGATTTGAAAATCGTAGTCATATGCTAGAAATTACGTGTTAAGTTACTATTTTAAGGGTTTTTAAGCGTTTTTTCCACTTTTGCGCGTAAAATAGCTCAAACTTGGTTTGTTTTGCACGAAACATGGCACACAATACTATATGGTAAATATTGTTTTGTTGAAATGGTTAGAATTGAAACCAATAGTCATATGCTAGAAATTACGTGTTAAGTTGCGATTTTAAGGGTTTTTAAGCGTTTTTGCCACTTTTGCACATAAAGTAGATCAAACTTGTTGTTTTGCACGAAACATGGCACACAACACTATTTGGTATATATTATTGTCTGGAAGTTGTTAGAATTGAAAATCATAGTCATATGCTAGAAATTACGTGTTAAGTTGCGATTTTAAGGTTTTTTAAGCGTTTTGGCCACTTTTGCGCATAAAGTAGCTCAAACTTGGTTTGTTTTGCAAGAAACTTGGCAAACAACACTATTTGGTATATATTATTGTCTGGAAGTTGTTAGAATTGAAAATCATAGTCATATGCTAGAAATTACGTGTTAAGTTGCGATTTTAAGGTTTTTTAAGCGTTTTTGCCACTTTTGCGCATAAAGTAGCTCAAACTTGGTTTGTTTTGCAAGAAACTTGGCAAACAACACTATTTGTTATTTTTTATTGTGTTGAAGTGGTTAGATTTGAAAATCGTAGTCATATGCTAGAAATTATGTGTTAAGTTACTATTTTAAAGGTTTTTAAACGTTTTTTTCCACTTTTGCGCGTAAAATAGCTCAAACTTGGTTTGTTTTGCACGAAACTTGGCACACAATACTATATGGTAAATATTATTTTGTTGAAATGGTTAGAATTGAAACCAATAGTCATATGCTAGAAATTACGTGTTAAGTTGCGATTTTAACGGTTTTTAAGCGTTTTTGCCACTTTTTGCGCATAAAGTAGCTCAAACTTGGCTTGTTTTGCACGAATCTTGGCATACAACACTATTGGGTATATATTATTGTGTTGAAGAGATTAGAATTGAAAATCATAGTCATATGCTAGAAATTACGTGTTAAGTTGAGCTTTAAGGGTTTTTAAGCGTTTTTGCCACTTTTGCACATAAAGTAGCTCAAACTTGGTTTGTTTTCCACCAAACTTGGCACACAACAGTATTTGGTATACATTATTATGTTGAAGTTGTTAGAATAGAAAATCATAGTCATATGCTAGCAATTACATGTTAACTTGAGCTTTTAAGGGTTTTTATGAGTTTTTTTTGCCACTTTTGGGCATAAAGTTGCTCAAACTTGGTTTGTTTTTCACGAAACTTGGCACACAACACTATTTTGTATATGTTATTGTGTTGAAATGGTTAGAATTGAAAATCATAATCATTTGCTAGAAATAACGTGTTAAGTTGAGCTTTTAAGGGTTTTTAAAACGTTTTTGCCACTTTTGCGCATAAAGTATCTCAAACTTGGTTTGTTTTACACCAAACTTGGAACACAACACTGTTTGGTAAATATTATTGTGCTGAAATGGTTAGAATTGAAAATCATAGTCATATGGAAGAAATTACGTGTTAAGTTGCGATTTTAAGGGTTTTTAATCGTTTTTGCCACTTTTGCGCATAAAGTAGCTCAAAAATGGTTTGTTTTGCACGAAACTTGGCGCACAACAATATTTGGTATATATTATTGTGTAGAAGTGGTTAAAATTGAAAATCATAGTGATATGCTAGAAATTACGTGTTAAGTTGCAATTTTAAGGGTTTGTAAGCGTTTTTGCCACTTTTGCACATAAAGTAGCTCAAACTTGGTTTGTTTTGCACGAAACATGGCACACAACACTATTTGGTAAATATATTGTGTGGAAGTTGTTAGAATTGAAAATCATAGTCATATGCTAGAAATTACGTGTTAAGTTACGATGTTAAGGTTTTTAAAGCGTTTTTGCCACTTTTGCGCATAAAGTAGCTCAAACTTGGTTTGTTTTGCACATAACTTGGCACGCAACACTATTTGGTATATGTTATTGTGTTGAAGTGGTTAGAATCGAAAATCATAGTCTTATGCTAGAAATTACGTTTTAAGTTGCGATTTTAAGGGTTTGTAAGTATTTTTGCCACTTTTGCACATAAAGTAGCTCAAACTTGTTGTTTTGCACGAAACATGGCACACAACACTATTTGGTATATATTATTGTGTGGAAGTTGTTAGAATTGAAAATCATAGTCATATGCTAGAAGTTACGTGTTAAGTTGTGATTTTAAGGTTTTTTAAGCGTTTTTTGCCACTTTTGCGCATAAAGTAGCTCAAAGTTGGTTTGTTTTGCACGAAACATGACACACAACACTATTTGGTATATATTATTGTGTGGAAGTTTTTAGATATGAAAATCATAGTCATATGCTAGAAATTACGTGTTAAGTTGCGATTTTAAGGTTTTTTAAGCGTTTTTGCCACTTTTGCGCATAAAGTAGCTCAAATATGGTCTGTTTTGCACGAAACTTGGCGCACAACACAATTTTGTATATATTATTGTGTTGAAGTGCTTAAAATTTAAAATCATAGTGATATGCTAGAAATTACGTGTTAAGTTGCGATTTTAAGGGTTTTTAAGCGTTTTTGCCACTTTTGCACATAAAGTAGATCAAACTTGTTGTTTTGCACGAAACATGGCACACAACACTATTTGGTATATATTATTGGGTGGAAGTTGTTAGAAATGAAAATCATAGTGATATGCTAGAAATTACGTGTTAAGTTGCGATTTTAAGGTTTTTTAAGCGTTTTTGCCACTTTTGCGCATAAAGTAGCTCAAACTTGGTTTGATTTGCACGAAACTTGGCAGACAACACTATTTGTTATTTTTTATTGTGTTGAAGTGGTTAGATTTGAAAATCGTAGTCATATGCTAGAAATTACGTGTTAAGTTACTATTTTAAGGGTTTTTTAAGCGTTTTTTTCCACTTTTGCGCGTAAAATAGCTCAAACTTGGTTTGTTTTGCACGAAACATGGCACACAATACTATATGGTAAATATTGTTTTGTTGAAATGGTTAGAATTGAAACCAATAGTCATATGCTAGAAATTACGTGTTAAGTTGCGATTTTAAGGGTTTTTAAGCGTTTTTGCCACTTTTGCACATAAAGTAGATCAAACTTGTTGTTTTGCACGAAACATGGCACACAACACTATTTGGTATATATTATTGTCTGGAAGTTGTTAGAATTGAAAATCATAGTCATATGCTAGAAATTACGTGTTAAGTTGCGATTTTAAGGTTTTTTAAGCGTTTTGGCCACTTTTGCGCATAAAGTAGCTCAAACTTGGTTTGTTTTGCAAGAAACTTGGCAAACAACACTATTTGGTATATATTATTGTCTGGAAGTTGTTAGAATTGAAAATCATAGTCATATGCTAGAAATTACGTGTTAAGTTGCGATTTTAAGGTTTTTTTAAGCGTTTTTGCCACTTTTGCGCATAAAGTAGCTCAAACTTGGTTTGTTTTGCAAGAAACTTGGCAAACAACACTATTTGTTATTTTTTATTGTGTTGAAGTGGTTAGATTTGAAAATCGTAGTCATATGCTAGAAATTATGTGTTAAGTTACTATTTTAAGGTTTTTAAAACGTTTTTTCCACTTTTGCGCGTAAAATAGCTCAAACTTGGTTTGTTTTGCACGAAACATGGCACACAATACTATATGGTAAATATTATTTTGTTGAAATGGTTAGAATTGAAACCAATAGTCATATGCTAGAAATTACGTGTTAAGTTGCGATTTTAAGGGTTTTTAAGCGTTTTTGCCACTTTTGCGCATAAAGTAGCTCAAACTTGGCTTGTTTTGCACGAATCTTGGCATACAACACTATTGGGTATATATTATTGTGTTGAAGAGGTTAGAATTGAAAATCATAGTCATATGCTAGAAATTACGTGTTAAGTTGAGCTTTTAAGGGTTTTTAAGCGTTTTTGCCACTTTTGCACATAAAGTAGCTCAAACTTGGTTTGTTTTCCACCAAACTTGGCACACAACAGTATTTGGTATACATTATTATGTTGAAGTTGTTAGAATAGAAAATCATAGTCATATGCTAGCAATTACATGTTAACTTGAGCTTTTAAGGGTTTTTATGAGTTTTTTTTTGCCACTTTTGGGCATAAAGTTGCTCAAACTTGGTTTGTTTTTCACGAAACTTGGCACACAACACTATTTTGTATATGTTATTGTGTTGAAATGGTTAGAATTGAAAATCATAATCATTTGCTAGAAATAACGTGTTAAGTTGAGCTTTTAAGGGTTTTTAAACGTTTTTGCCACTTTTGCGCATAAAGTATCTCAAACTTGGTTTGTTTTACACCAAACTTGGAACACAACACTGTTTGGTAAATATTATTGTGCTGAAATGGTTAGAATTGAAAATCATAGTCATATGGAAGAAATTACGTGTTAAGTTGCGATTTTAAGGGTTTTTAATCGTTTTTTGCCACTTTTGCGCATAAAGTAGCTCAAAAATGGTTTTTAATCGTTTTTGCCACTTTTGCGCATAAAGTAGCTCAAAAATGGTTTGTTTTGCACGAAACTTGGCGCACAACAATATTTGGTATATATTATTGTGTAGAAGTGGTTAAAATTGAAAATCATAGTGATATGCTAGAAATTACGTGTTAAGTTGCAATTTTAAGGGTTTGTAAGCGTTTTTGCCACTTTTGCACATAAAGTAGCTCAAACTTGGTTTGTTTTGCACGAAACATGGCACACAACACTATTTGGTAAATATATTGTGTGGAAGTTGTTAGAATTGAAAATCATAGTCATATGCTAGAAATTACGTGTTAAGTTACGATTTTAAGGTTTTTAAAGCGTTTTTGCCACTTTTGCGCATAAAGTAGCTCAAACTTGGTTTGTTTTGCACATAACTTGGCACGCAACACTATTTGGTATATGTTATTGTGTTGAAGTGGTTAGAATCGAAAATCATAGTCTTATGCTAGAAATTACGTGTTAAGTTGCGATTTTAAGGGTTTGTAAGTATTTTTGCCACTTTTGCACATAAAGTAGCTCAAACTTGTTGTTTTGCACGAAACATGGCACACAACACTATTTGGTATATATTATTGTGTGGAAGTTGTTAGAATTGAAAATCATAGTCATATGCTAGAAGTTACGTGTTAAGTTGTGATTTTAAGGTTTTTTAAGCGTTTTTGCCACTTTTGCGCATAAAGTAGCTAAAAGTTGGTTTGTTTTGCACGAAACATGACACACAACACTATTTGGTATATATTATTGTGTGGAAGTTTTTAGATATGAAAATCATAGTCATATGCTAGAAATTACGTGTTATGTTGCGATTTTAAGGTTTTTTAAGCGTTTTTGCCACTTTTGCGCATAAAGTAGCTCAAATATGGTCTGTTTTGCACGAAACTTGGCGCACAACACAATTTTGTATATATTATTGTGTTGAAGTGCTTAAAATTTAAAATCATAGTGATATGCTAGAAATTACGTGTTAAGTTGCGATTTTAAGGGTTTTTAAGCGTTTTTGCCACTTTTGCACATAAAGTAGATCAAACTTGTTGTTTTGCACGAAACATGGCACACAACACTATTTGGTATATATTATTGGGTGGAAGTTGTTAGAAATGAAAATCATAGTGATATGCTAGAAATTACGTGTTAAGTTGCGATTTTAAGGTTTTTTAAGCGTTTTTGCCACTTTTGCGCATAAAGTAGCTCAAACTTGGTTTGATTTGCACGAAACTTGGCAGACAACACTATTTGTTATTTTTTATTGTGTTGAAGTGGTTAGATTTGAAAATCGTAGTCATATGCTAGAAATTACGTGTTAAGTTACTATTTTAAGGGTTTTTAAGCGTTTTTTTCCACTTTTGCGCGTAAAATAGCTCAAACTTGGTTTGTTTTGCACGAAACTTGGCACACAATACTATATGGTAAATATTGTTTTGTTGAAATGGTTAGAATTGAAACCAATAGTCATATGCTAGAAATTACGTGTTAAGTTGCGATTTTAAGGGTTTTTAAGCGTTTTTGCCACTTTTGCACATAAAGTAGATCAAACTTGTTGTTTTGCACGAAACATGGCACACAACACTATTTGGTATATATTATTGTCTGGAAGTTGTTAGAATTGAAAATCATAGTCATATGCTAGAAATTACGTGTTAAGTTGCGATTTTAAGGTTTTTTAAGCGTTTTGGCCACTTTTGCGCATAAAGTAGCTCAAACTTGGTTTGTTTTGCAAGAAACTTGGCAAACAACACTATTTGGTATATATTATTGTCTGGAAGTTGTTAGAATTGAAAATCATAGTCATATGCTAGAAGTTACGTGTTAAGTTGCGATTTTAAGGTTTTTTAAGCGTTTTTGCCACTTTTGCGCATAAAGTAGCTCAAAGTTGGTTTGTTTTGCACGAAACATGACACACAACACTATTTGGTATATATTATTGTGTGGAAGTTTTTAGATATGAAAATCATAGTCATATGCTAGAAATTACGTGTTAAGTTGCGATTTTAAGATTTTTTAAGCGTTTTTGCCACTTTTGCGCATAAAGTAGCTCAAATATGGTCTGTTTTGCACGAAACTTGGCGCACAACACAATTTTGTATATATTATTGTGTTGAAGTGCTTAAAATTTAAAATCATAGTGATATGCTAGAAATTACGTGTTAAGTTGCGATTTTAAGGGTTTTTAAGCGTTTTTTGCCACTTTTGCACATAAAGTAGATCAAACTTGTTGTTTTGCGCGAAACATGGCACACAACACTATTTGGTATATATTATTGGGTGGAAGTTGTTAGAAATGAAAATCATAGTGATATGCTAGAAATTACGTGTTAAGTTGCGATTTTAAGGTTTTTTAAGCGTTTTTGCCACTTTTGCGCATAAAGTAGCTCAAACTTGGTTTGATTTGCACGAAACTTGGCACACAACACTATTTGTTATTTTTTATTGTGTTTGTGGTTAGATTTGAAAATCGTAGTCATATGCTAGAAATTACGTGTTCAGTTACTATTTTAAGGGTTTTTAAGCGTTTTTTTCCACTTTTGCGCGTAAAATAGCTCAAACTTGGTTTGTTTTGCACGAAACTTGGCACACAATACTATATGGTAAATATTGTTTTGTTGAAATGGTTAGAATTTGAAACCAATAGTCATATGCTAGAAATTACGTGTTAAGTTGCGATTTTAAGGTTTTTTAAGCGTTATGGCCACTTTTGCGCATAAAGTAGCTCAAACTTGGTTTGTTTTGCAAGAAACTTGGCAAACAACACTATTTGGTATATATTATTGTCTGGAAGTTGTTAGAATTGAAAATCATAGTCATATGCTAGAAATTACGTGTTAAGTTGCGATTTTAAGGTTTTTTAAGCGTTTTTTGCCACTTTTGCGCATAAAGTAGCTCAAACTTGGTTTGTTTTGCAAGAAACTTGGCAAACAACACTATTTGTTATTTTTTATTGTGTTGAAGTGGTTAGATTTGAAAATCGTAGTCATATGCTAGAAATTATGTGTTAAGTTACTATTTTAAGGTTTTTTAAGCGTTTTTTTCCACTTTTGCGCGTAAAATAGCTCAAACTTGGTTTGTTTTTGCACGAAACTTGGCACACAATACTATATGGTAAATATTATTTTGTTGAAATGGTTAGAATTGAAACCAATAGTCATATGCTAGAAATTACGTGTTAAGTTGCGATTTTAAGGGTTTTTAAGCGTTTTTGCCACTTTTGCGCATAAAGTAGCTCAAACTTGGCTTGTTTTGCACGAATCTTGGCATACAACACTATTGGGTATATATTATTGTGTTGAAGAGGTTAGAATTGAAAATCATAGTCATATGCTAGAAATTACGTGTTAAGTTGAGCTTTTAAGGGTTTTTTAAGCGTTTTTGCCACTTTTGCACATAAAGTAGCTCAAACTTGGTTTGTTTTCCACCAAACTTGGCACACAACAGTATTTGGTATACATTATTATGTTGAAGTTGTTAGAATAGAAAATCATAGTCATATGCTAGCAATTACATGTTAACTTGAGCTTTTAAGGGTTTTTATGAGTTTTTTTTGCCACTTTTGGGCATAAAGTTGCTCAAACTTGGTTTGTTTTTCACGAAACTTGGCACACAACACTATTTTGTATATGTTATTGTGTTGAAATGGTTAGAATTGAAAATCATAATCATTTGCTAGAAATAACGTGTTAAGTTGAGCTTTTAAGGGTTTTTAAACGTTTTTTGCCACTTTTGCGCATAAAGTATCTCAAACTTGGTTTGTTTCACACCAAACTTGGAACACAACACTGTTTGGTAAATATTATTGTGCTGAAATGGTTAGAATTGAAAATCATAGTCATATGGAAGAAATTACGTGTTAAGTTGCGATTTTTAAGGGTTTTTAATCGTTTTTGCCACTTTTGCGCATAAAGTAGCTCAAAAATGGTTTGTTTTGCACGAAACTTGGCGCACAACAATATTTGGTATATATTATTGTGTAGAAGTGGTTAAAATTGAAAATCATAGTGATATGCTAGAAATTACGTGTTAAGTTGCAATTTTAAGGGTTTGTAAGCGTTTTTGCCACTTTTGCACATAAAGTAGCTCAAACTTGGTTTGTTTTGCACGAAACATGGCACACAACACTATTTGGTAAATATATTGTGTGGAAGTTGTTAGAATTGAAAATCATAGTCATATGCTAGAAATTACGTGTTAAGTTACGATTTTAAGGTTTTTAAAGCGTTTTTGCCACTTTTGCGCATAAAGTAGCTCAAACTTGGTTTGTTTTGCACATAACTTGGCACGCAACACTATTTGGTATATGTTATTGTGTTGAAGTGGTTAGAATCGAAAATCATAGTCTTATGCTAGAAATTACGTGTTAAGTTGCGATTTTAAGGATTTGTAAGTATTTTTGCCACTTTTGCACATAAAGTAGCTCAAACTTGTTGTTTTGCACGAAACATGGCACACAACACTATTTGGTATATATTATTGTGTGGAAGTTGTTAGAATTGAAAATCATAGTCATATGCTAGAAGTTACGTGTTAAGTTGCGATTTTAAGGTTTTTTAAGCGTTTTTGCCACTTTTGCGCATAAAGTAGCTCAAGCTGGTTTGTTTTGCACGAAACATGACACACAACACTATTTGGTATATATTATTGTGTGGAAGTTTTTAGATATGAAAATCATAGTCATATGCTAGAAATTACGTGTTAAGTTGCGATTTTAAGGTTTTTTAAGCGTTCTTGCCACTTTTGCGCATAAAGTAGCTCAAATATGGTCTGTTTTGCACGAAACTTTGTGCACAACACAATTTTGTATATATTATTGTGTTGAAGTGCTTAAAATTTAAAATCATAGTGATATGCTAGAAATTACGTGTTAAGTTGCGAATTTAAGGGTTTTTAAGCGTTTTTGCCACTTTTGCACATAAAGTAGATCAAACTTGTTGTTTTGCACGAAACATGGCACACAACACTATTTGGTATATATTATTGGGTGGAAGTTGTTAGAAATTAAAATCATAGTGATATGCTAGAAATTACGTGTTAAGTTGCGATTTTAAGGTTTTTTAAGCGTTTTTGCCACTTTTGCGCATAAAGTAGCTCAAACTTGGTTTGATTTGCACGAAACTTGGCAGACAACACTATTTGTTATTTTTTATTGTGTTGAAGTGGTTAGATTTGAAAATCGTAGTCATATGCTAGAAATTACGTGTTAAGTTACTATTTTAAGGGTTTTTAAGCGTTTTTTTCCACTTTTGCGCGTAAAATAGCTCAAACTTGGTTTGTTTTTCAAGAAACTTGGCAAACAACACTATTTGGTATATATTATTGTCTGGAAGTTGTTAGAATTGAAAATGATAGTCATATGCTAGAAATTACGTGTTAAGTTGCGATTTTAAGGTTTTTTAAGCGTTTTTGCCACTTTTGCGCATAAAGTAGCTCAAACTTGGTTTGTTTTTCAAGAAACTTGGCAAATAACACTATTTGTTATTTTGTTGAAGTGGTTAGATTTGAAAATCGTAGTCATATGCTAGAAATTATGTGTTAAGTTACTATTTTAAGGTTTTTAAGCGTTTTTTCCACTTTTGCGCGTAAAATAGCTCAAACTTGGTTTGTTTTGCACGAAACTTGGCACACAATACTATATGGTAAATATTATTTTGTTGAAATGGTTAGAATTGAAACCAATAGTCATATGCTAGAAATTACGTGTTAAGTTGCGATTTTAAGGGTTTTTAAGCGTTTTTGCCACTTTTGCGCATAAAGTAGCTCAAACTTGGCTTGTTTTGCACGAATCTTGGCATACAACAGTATTGGGTATATATTATTGTGTTGAAGAGGTTAGAATTGAAAATCATAGTCATATGCTAGAAATTACGTGTTAAGTTGAGCTTTTAAGGGTTTTTAAGCGTTTTTGCCACTTTTGCACATAAAGTAGCTCAAACTTGGTTTGTTTTCCACCAAACTTGGCACACAACAGTATTTGGTATACATTATTATGTTGAAGTTGTTAGAATAGAAAATCATAGTCATATGCTAGCAATTACATGTTAACTTGAGCTTTTAAGGGTTTTTATGAGTTTTTTTTGCCACTTTTGGGCATAAAGTTGCTCAAACTTGGTTTGTTTTTCACGAAACTTGGCACACAACACTATTTTGTATATGTTATTGTGTTGAAATGGTTAGAATTGAAAATCATAATCATTTGCTAGAAATAACGTGTTAAGTTGAGCTTTTAAGGGTTTTTAAACGTTTTTGCCACTTTTGCGCATAAAGTATCTCAAACTTGGTTTGTTTTACACCAAACTTGGAACACAACACTGTTTGGTAAATATTATTGTGCTGAAGTGGTTAGAATTGAAAATCATAGTCATATGCAAGAAATTACGTGTTAAGTTGCGATTTTAAGTGTTTTTAATCGTTTTTGCCACTTTTGCGCATAAAGTAGCTCAAAAATGGTTTGTTTTGCACGAAACTTGGCGCACAACAATATTTGGTATATATATTGTGTAGAAGTGGTTAAAATTGAAAATCATAGTGATATGCTAGAAATTACGTGTTAAGTTGCAATTTTAAGGGTTTGTAAGCGTTTTTGCCACTTTTGTACATAAAGTAGCTCAGACTTGGTTTGTTTTGCACGAAACATGGCACACAACACTATTTGGTAAATATATTGTGTGGAAGTTGTTAGAATTGAAAATCATAGTCATATGCTAGAAATTACGTGTTAAGTTACGATTTTAAGGTTTTTTAAGCGTTTTTGCCACTTTTGCGCATAAAGTAGCTCAAACTTGGTTTGTTTTGCACATAACTTGGCACGCAACACTATTTGGTATATGTTATTGTGTTGAAGTGGTTAGAATCGAAAATCATAGTCTTATGCTAGAAATTACGTGTTAAGTTGCGATTTTAAGGGTTTGTAAGTATTTTTGCCACTTTTGCACATAAAGTAGCTCAAACTTGTTGTTTTGCACGAAACATGGCACACAACACTATTTGGTATATATTATTGTCTGGAAGTTGTTAGAATTGAAAATCATAGTCATATGCTAGAAATTACGTGTTAAGTTGCGATTTTAAGGTTTTTTAAGCGTTTTTGCCACTTTTGCGCATAAAGTAGCTCAAACTTGGTTTGTTTTGCAAGAAACTTGGCAAACAACACTATTTGGTATATATTATTGTCTGGAAGTTGTTAGAATTGAAAATCATAGTCATATGCTAGAAATTACGTGTTAAGTAGCGATTTTAAGGTTTTTTAAGCGTTTTTGTCACTTTTGCGCATAAAGTAGCTCAAACTTGGTTTGTTTTGCAAGAAACTTGGCAAACAACACTATTTGTTATTTTTTATTGTGTTGTATTTTTTTATTGTGTTGAAGTGGTTAGATTTGAAAATCGTAGTCATATGCTAGAAATTATGTGTTAAGTTACTATTTTAAGGTTTTTAAGCGTTTTTTTCCACTTTTGCGCGTAAAATAGCTCAAACTTGGTTTGGTTTTGCACGAAACTTGGCACACAATACTATATGGTAAATATTATTTTGTTGAAATGGTTAGAATTGAAACCAATAGTCATATGCTAGAAATTACGTGTTAAGTTGCGATTTTAAGGGTTTTTAAGCGTTTTTGCCCACTTTTGCGCATAAAGTAGCTCAAACTTGGTTTGTTTTGCACATAACTTGGCACGCAACACTATTTGGTATATGTTATTGTGTTGAAGTGGTTAGAATCGAAAATCATAGTCCTTATGCTAGAAATTACGTGTGAAGTTGCGATTTTAAGGGTTTGTAAGTATTTTTGCCACTTTTGCACATAAAGTAGCTCAAACTTGTTGTTTTGCACGAAACATGGCACACAACACTATTTGGTATATATTATTGTGTGGAAGTTGTTAGAATTGAAAATCATAGTCATATGCTAGAAATTACGTGTTAAGTTGCGATTTTAAGGTTTTTTAAGCGTTTTTTGCCACTTTTGCGCATAAAGTAGCTCAAAGTTGGTTTGTTTTGCACGAAACATGACACACAACACTATTTGGTATATATTATTGTGTGGAAGTTTTTAGATATGAAAATCATAGTCATATGCTAGAAATTACGTGTTAAGTTGCGATTTTAAGGTTTTTTAAGCGTTTTTGCCACTTTTGGCCATAAAGTAGCTCAAATATGGTCTGTTTTGCACGAAACATGGCGCACAACACAATTTTGTATATATTATTGTGTTGAAGTGCTTAAGATTTAAAATCATAGTGATATGCCTAGAAATTACGTGTTAAGTTGCGATTTTAAGGGTTTTTAAGCGTTTTTGCCACTTTTTGCACATAAAGTAGATCAAACTTGTTGTTTTGCACGAAACATGGCACACAACACTATTTGGTATATATTATTGTGTGGAAGTTGTTAGAAATGAAAATCATAGTGATATGCTAGAAATTACGTGTTAAGTTGCGATTTTATGGTTTTTAAAGCGTTTTTGCCACTTTTGCGCATAAAGTAGCTCAAACTTGGTTTGATTTGCACGAAACTTGGCAGACAACACTATTTGTTATTTTTTATTGTGTTGAAGTGGTTAGATTTGAAAATCGTAGTCATATGCTAGAAATTACGTGTTAAGTTACTATTTTAAGGGTTTTTAAGCGTTTTTTTCCACTTTTGCGCGTAAAATAGCTCAAACTTGGTTTGTTTTGCACCGAAACTTGGCACACAATACAATATGGTAAATATTGTTTTGTTGAAATGGTTAGAATTGAAACCAATCGTCATATGCTAGAAATTACGTGTTAAGTTGCGATTTTAAGGGTTTTTAAGCGTTTTTGCCACTTTTGCACATAAAGTAGATCAAACTTGTTGTTTTGCACGAAACATGGCACACAACACTATTTGGGATATATTATTGTCTGGAAGTTGTTAGAATTGAAAATCATAGTCATATGCTAGAAATTACGTGTTAAGTTGCGATTTTAAGGTTTTTTAAGCGTTTTTTGCCACTTTTGCGCATAAAGTAGCTCAAACTTGGTTTGTTTTGCAAGAAACTTGGCAAACAACACTATTTGGTATATATTATTGTCTGGAAGTTGTTAGAATTGAAAATCATAGTCATATGCTAGAAATTACGTGTTAAGTAGCGATTTTAAGGTTTTTTAAGCGTTTTTTGCCACTTTTGCGCATAAAGTAGCTCAAACTTGGTTTGTTTTGCAAGAAACTTGGCAAACAACACTATTTGTTATTTTTTATTGTGTTGAAGTGGTTAGATTTGAAAATCGTAGTCATATGCTAGAAATTATGTGTTAAGTTACTATTTTAAGGTTTTAAAGCGTTTTTTCCACTTTTGCGCGTAAAATAGCTCAAACTTGGTTTGTTTTGCACGAAACTTGGCACACAATACTATATGGTAAATATTATTTTGTTGAAATGGTTAGAATTGAAACCAATAGTCATATGCTAGAAATTACGTGTTAAGTTGCGATTTTAAGGGTTTTTAAGCGTTTTTGCCACTTTTGCGCATAAAGTAGCTCAAACTTGGTTTGTTTTGCACATAACTTGGCACGCAACACTATTTGGTATATGTTATTGTGTTGAAGTGGTTAGAATCGAAAATCATAGTCTTATGCTAGAAATTACGTGTGAAGTTGCGATTTTAAGGGTTTGTAAGTATTTTTGCCACTTTTGCACATAAAGTAGCTCAAACTTGTTGTTTTGCACGAAACATGGCACACAACACTATTTGGTATATATTATTGTGTGGAAAGTTGTTAGAATTGAAAATCATAGTCACTATGCTAGAAATTACGTGTTAAGTTGCGATTTTAAGGTTTTTTAAGCGTTTTTGCCACTTTTTGCGCATAAAGTAGCTCAAAGTTGGTTTGTTTTGCACGAAACATGACACACAACACTATTTGGTATATATTATTGTGTGGAAGTTTTTAGATATGAAAATCATAGTCATATGCTAGAAATTACGTGTTAAGTTGCGATTTTAAGGTTTTTTAAGCGTTTTTGCCACTTTTTGCGCATAAAGTAGCTCAAATATGGTCTGTTTTGCACGAAACATGGCGCACAACACAATTTTGTATATATTATTGTGTTGAAGTGCTTAAGATTTAAAATCATAGTGATATGCTAGAAATTACGTGTTAAGTTGCGATTTTAAGGGTTTTTAAGCGTTTTTGCCACTTTTGCACATAAAGTAGATCAAACTTGTTGTTTTGCACGAAACATGGCACACAACACTATTTGGTATATATTATTGTGTGGAAGTTGTTAGAAATGAAAATCATAGTGATATGCTAGAAATTACGTGTTAAGTTGCGATTTTATGGTTTTTAAAGCGTTTTTGATACTTTTGCGCATAAAGTAGCTCACACTTGGTTTGATTTGCACGAAACTGGCAGACAACACTATTTGTTATTTTTTATTGTGTTGAAGTGGTTAGATTTGAAAATCGTAGTCATATGCTAGAAATTACGTGTTAAGTTTACTATTTTAAGGGTTTTTAAAGCGTTTTTTCCACTTTTGCGCGTAAAATAGCTCAAACTTGGTTTGTTTTGCACGAAACTTGGCACACAATACAATATGGTAAATATTGTTTTGTTGAAATGGTTAGAATTGAAACCAATAGTCATATGCTAGAAATTACGTGTTAAGTTGCGATTTTAAAGGGTTTTTTAAGCGTTTTTGCCACTTTTTGCACATAAAGTAGATCAAACTTGTTGTTTTGCACGAAACATGGCACACAACACTATTTGGGATATATTATTGTCTGGAAGTTGTTAGAATTGAAAATCATAGTCATATGCTAGAAATTACGTGTTAAGTTGCGATTTTAAGGTTTTTTAAGCGTTTTTTGCCACTTTTGCGCATAAAGTAGCTCAAACTTGGTTTGTTTTGCAAGAAACTTGGCAAACAACACTATTTGGTATATATTATTGTCTGGAAGTTGTTAGAATTGAAAATCATAGTCATATGCTAGAAATTACGTGTTAAGTAGCGATTTTAAGGTTTTTTAAGCGTTTTTGCCACTTTTTGCGCATAAAGTAGCTCAAACTTGGTTTGTTTTGCAAGAAACTTGGCAAACAACACTATTTGTTATTTTTATTGTGTTGAAGTGGTTAGATTTGAAAATCGTAGTCATATGCTAGAAATTATGTGTTAAGTTACTATTTTAAGGTTTTTAAGCGTTTTTTTTCCACTTTTGCGCGTAAAATAGCTCAAACTTGGTTTGTTTTGCACGAAACTTGGCACACAATACTATATGGTAAATATTATTTTGTTGAAATGGTTAGAATTGAAACCAATAGTCATATGCTAGAAATTACGTGTTAAGTTGCGATTTTAAGGGTTTTTAAGCGTTTTTTGCCACTTTTGCGCATAAAGTAGCTCAAACTTGGCTTGTTTTGCACGAATCTTGGCATACAACACTATTGGGTATATTTATTGTGTTGAAGAGGTTAGAATTGAAAATCATAGTCATATGCTAGAAATTACGTGTTAAGTTGAGCTTTTAAGGGTTTTTAAGCGTTTTTGCCACTTTTGCACATAAAGTAGCTCAAACTTGGTTTGTTTTCCACCAAACTTGGCACACAACAGTATTTGGTATACATTATTATGTTGAAGTTGTTAGAATAGAAAATCATAGTCATATGCTAGCAATTACATGTTAGCTTGAGCTTTTAAGGGTTTTAATGAGTTTTTTTTTGCCACTTTTGGGCATAAAAGTTGCTCAAACTTGGTTTGTTTTTCACGAAACTTGGCACACCAACACTATTTTGTATATGTTATTGTGTTGAAATGGTTAGAATTGAAAATCATAATCATTTGCTAGAAATAACGTGTTAAGTTGAGCTTTTAAGGGTTTTTAAACGTTTTTGCCACTTTTGCGCATAAAGGTATCTCAAACTTGGTTTGTTTTACACCAAACTTGGAACACAACACTGTTTTGTAAATATTATTGTGCTGAAGTGGTTAGAATTGAA
This sequence comes from Amaranthus tricolor, assembly GCF_026212465.1. Lineage (NCBI taxonomy): Eukaryota > Viridiplantae > Streptophyta > Magnoliopsida > Caryophyllales > Amaranthaceae > Amaranthus > Amaranthus tricolor. The sequence continues at coordinate 15,615,720 of NC_080049.1, forward strand.
AATCATAGTCATATGCAAGAAATTACGTGTTAAGTTGCGATTTTAAGTGTTTTTAATCGTTTTTGCCACTTTTGCGCATAAAGTAGCTCAAAAATGGTTTGTTTTGCACGAAACTTGGCGCACAACAATATTTGGTATATATATTGTGTAGAAGTGGTTAAAATTGAAAATCATAGTGATATGCTAGAAATTACGTGTTAAGTTGCAATTTTAAGGGTTTGTAAGCGTTTTTGCCACTTTTGTACATAAAGTAGCTCAGACTTGGTTTGTTTTGCACGAAACATGGCACACAACACTATTTGGTAAATATATTGTGTGGAAGTTGTTAGAATTGAAAATCATAGTCATATGCTAGAAATTACGTGTTAAGTTACGATTTTAAGGTTTTTTAAAGCGTTTTTGCCACTTTTGCGCATAAAGTAGCTCCAAACTTGGTTTGTTTTGCACATAACTTGGCACGCAACACTATTTGGTATATGTTATTGTGTTGAAGTGGTTAGAATCGAAAATCATAGTCTTATGCTAGAAATTACGTGTTAAGTTGCGATTTTAAGGGTTTGTAAGTATTTTTGCCACTTTTGCACATAAAGTAGCTCAAACTTGTTGTTTTGCACGAAACATGGCACACAACACTATTTGGTATATATTATTGTGTGGAAGTTGTTAGAATTGAAAATCATAGTCATATGCTAGAAATTACGTGTTAAGTTGCGATTTTAAGGTTTTTTAAGCGTTTTTTGCCACTTTTTGCGCATAAAGTAGCTCAAAGTTGGTTTGTTTTGCACGAAACATGACACACAACACTATTGGTATATATTATTGTGTGGAAGTTTTTAGATATGAAAATCATAGTCATATGCTAGAAATTACGTGTTAAGTTGTGATTTTAAGGTTTTTTAAGCGTTTTGCCACTTTTGCGCATAAAGTAGCTCAAATATGTCTGTTTTGCACGAAACTTGGCGCACAACACAATTTTGTATATATTATTGTGTTGAAGTGCTTAAAATTTAAAATCATAGTGATATGCTAGAAATTACGTGTTAAGTTGCGATTTTAAGGGTTTTTAAGCGTTTTTGCCAATTTTGCACATAAAGTAGATCAAACTTGTTGTTTTGCACGAAACATGGCACACAACACTATTTGGTATATATTATTGGGTGGAAGTTGTTAGAAATGAAAATCATAGTGATATGCTAGAAATTACGTGTTAAGTTGCGATTTTAAGGTTTTTTAAGCGTTTTTACAACTTTTGCGCATAAGTAGCTCAAAACTTGGTTTGATTTGCACGAAACTTGGCAGACAACACTATTTGTTATTTTTTATTGTGTTGAAGTGGTTAGATTGAAAATCGTAGTCATATGCTAGAAATTATGTGTTAAGTTTACTATTTTAAGGTTTTTAAGCGTTTTTTTCCACTTTTGCGCGTAAAATAGCTCAAACTTGGTTTGTTTTGCACGAAACTTGGCACACCAATACTATATGGTAAATATTATTTTGTTGAAAATGGTTAGAATTGAAACCATAGTCATATGCTAGAAATTACGTGTTAAGTTGCGATTTTAAGGGTTTTTAAGCGTTTTTGCCACTTTTGCGCATAAAGTAGCTCAAACTTGGCTTGTTTTGCACGAATCTTGGCATACAACACTATTGGGTAGATATTATTGTGTTGAAGAGGCTAGAATTGAAAATCATAGTCATATTCTAGAAATTACGTGTTAAGTTGAGCTTTTAAGGGTTTTTTAAGCGTTTTTGCCGACTTTTGCACATAAAGTAGCTCAAACTTGGTTTGTTTTCCACCAAACTTGCACACAACAGTATTTGGTATACATTATTATGTTGAAGTTGTTAGAATAGAAAATCATAGTCATATGCTAGCAATTACATGTTAACTTGAGCTTTTAAGGGTTTTTATGAGTTTTTTTTGCCACTTTTGGGCATAAAGTTGCTCAAACTTGGTTTGTTTTTCACGAAACTTGGCACACAACACTATTTTGTATATGTATTGTGTTGAAATGGTTAGAATTGAAAATCATAATCATTTGCTAGAAATAACGTGTTAAGTTGAGCTTTTAAGGGTTTTTAAACGTTTTTTGCCACTTTTGCGCATAAAGTATCTCAAACTTGGTTGTTTTACACCAAACTTGGAACACAACACTGTTTGGTAAATATTATTGTGCTGAAGTGGTTAGAATTGAAAATCATAGTCATATGCAAGAAATTACGTGTTAAGTTGCGATTTTAAGTGTTTTTAATCGTTTTTGCCACTTTTTGCGCATAAAGTAGCTCAAAAATGGTTTGTTTTTGCACGAAACTTGGCGCACAACAATATTTGGTATATATATTGTGTAGAAGTGGTTAAAATTGAAAATCATAGTGATATGCTAGAAATTACGTGTTAAGTTGCAATTTTAAGGGTTTGTAAGCGTTTTTGCCACTTTTGTACATAAAGTAGCTCAGACTTGGTTTGTTTTGCACGAAACATGGCACACAACACTATTTGGTAAATATATTGTGTGGAAGTTGTTAGAATTGAAAATCATAGTCATATGCTAGAAATTACGTGTTAAGTTACGATTTTAAGGTTTTTTTAAGCGTTTTTGCCACTTTTGCGCATAAAGTAGCTCAAACTTGGTTTGTTTTGCACATAACTTGGCACGCAACACTATTTGGTATATGTTATTGTGTTGAAGTGGTTAGAATCGAAAATCATAGTCTTATGCTAGAAATTACGTGTGAAGTTGCGATTTTAAGGGTTTGTAAGTATTTTTGCCACTTTTGCACATAAAGTAGCTCAAACTTGTTGTTTTGCACGAAACATGGCACACAACACTATTGGTATATATTATTGTGTGGAAGTTGTTAGAATTGAAAATCATAGTCATATGCTAGAAATTACGTGTTAAGTTGCGATTTTAAGGTTTTTTTAAGCGTTTTTTGCCACTTTTGCGCATAAAGTAGCTCAAAGTTGGTTTGTTTTGCACGAAACATGACACACAACACTATTTGGTATATATTATTGTGTGGAAGTTTTTTAGATATGAAAATCATAGTCATATGCTAGAAATTACGTGTTAAGTTGCGATTTTAAGGTTTTTTAAGCGTTTTTGCCACTTTTGCGCTAAAGTAGCTCAAATATGGTCTGTTTTGCACGAAACATGGCGCACAACACAATTTTGTATATATTATTGTGTTGAAGTGCTTAAAATTTAAAATCATAGTGATATGCTAGAAATTACGTGTTAAGTTGCGATTTTAAGGGTTTTTAAGCGTTTTTGCCACTTTTGCACATAAAGTAGATCAAACTTGTTGTTTTGCACGAAACATGGCACACAACACTATTTGGTATATATTATTGTGTGGAAGTTGTTAGAAATGAAAATCATAGTGATATGCTAGAAATTACGTGTTAAGTTGCGATTTTATGGTTTTTAAAGCGTTTTTGCCACTTTTGCGCATAAAGTAGCTCAAACTTGGTTTGATTTGCACGAAACTTGGCAGACAACACTATTTGTTATTTTTTATTGTGTTGAAGTGGTTAGATTTGAAAATCGTAGTCATATGCTAGAAATTACGTGTTAAGTTACTATTTTAAGGGTTTTTAAGCGTTTTTTCCACTTTTGCGCGTAAAATAGCTCAAACTTGGTTTGTTTTGCACGAAACTTGGCACACAATACAATATGGTAAATATTGTTTTGTTGAAATGGTTAGAATTGAAACCAATAGTCATATGCTAGAAATTACGTGTTAAGTTGCGATTTTAAGGGTTTTTAAGCGTTTTTGCCACTTTTGCACATAAAGTAGATCAAACTTGTTGTTTTGCACGAAACATGGCACACAACACTATTTGGGATATATTATTGTCTGGAAGTTGTTAGAATTGAAAATCATAGTCATATGCTAGAGAATTACGTGTTAAGTTGCGATTTTAAGGTTTTTTAAGCGTTTTTGCCACTTTTGCGCATAAAGTAGCTCAAACTTGGTTTGTTTTGCAAGAAACTTGGCAAACAACACTATTTGGTATATATTATTGTCTGGAAGTTGTTAGAATTGAAAATCATAGTCATATGCTAGAAATTACGTGTTAAGTAGCGATTTTAAGGTTTTTTAAGCGTTTTTGCCCACTTTTGCGCATAAAGTAGCTCAAACTTGGTTTGTTTTGCAAGAAACTTGGCAAACAACACTATTTGTTATTTTTTATTGTGTTGAAGTGGTTAGATTTGAAAATCGTAGTCATATGCTAGAAATTATGTGTTAAGTTACTATTTTAAGGTTTTTAAGCGTTTTTTTCCACTTTTTGCGCGTAAAATAGCTCAAACTTGGTTTGTTTTGCACGAAACTTGGCACACAATACTATATGGTAAATATTATTTTGTTGAAATGGTTAGAATTGAAACCAATAGTCATATGCTAGAAATTACGTGTTAAGTTGCGATTTTAAGGGTTTTTAAGCGTTTTTGCCACTTTTGCGCATAAAGTAGCTCAAACTTGGCTTGTTTTGCACGAATCTTGGCATACAACACTATTGGGTATATATTATTGTGTTGAAGAGGTTAGAATTGAAAATCATAGTCATATGCTAGAAATTACGTGTTAAGTTGAGCTTTTAAGGGTTTTTAAGCGTTTTTGCCACTTTTGCACATAAAGTAGCTCAAACTTGGTTTGTTTTCCACCAAACTTGGCACACAACAGTATTTGGTATACATTATTATGTTGAAGTTGTTAGAATAGAAAATCATAGTCATATGCTAGCAATTACATGTTAGCTTGAGCTTTTAAGGGTTTTTATGAGTTTTTTTTGCCACTTTTGGGCATAAAGTTGCTCAACTTGGTTTGTTTTTCACGAAACTTGGCACACAACACTATTTTGTATATGTTATTGTGTTGAAATGGTTAGAATTGAAAATCATAATCATTTGCTAGAAATAACGTGTTAAGTTGAGCTTTTAAGGGTTTTTTAAACGTTTTTGCCACTTTTGCGCATAAAGTATCTCAAACTTGGTTTGTTTTACACCAAACTTGGAACACAACACTGTTTGGTAAATATTATTGTGCTGAAGTGGTTAGAATTGAAAATCATAGTCATATGCAAGAAAATTACGTGGTTAAGTTGCGATTTTAAGTGTTTTTAATCGTTTTTGCCACTTTTGCGCATAAAGTAGCTCAAAAATGGTTTGTTTTGCACGAAACTTGGCGCACAACAATATTTGGTATATATATTGTGTAGAAGTGGTTAAAATTGAAAATCATAGTGATATGCTAGAAATTACGTGTTAAGTTGCAATTTTAAGGGTTTGTAAGCGTTTTTTGCCACTTTTGTACATAAAGTAGCTCAGACTTGGTTTGTGTTTGCACGAAACATGGCACACAACACTATTTGGTAAATATATTGTGTGGAAGTTGTTAGAATTGAAAATCATAGTCATATGCTAGAAATTACGTGTTAAGTTACGATTTTAAGGTTTTTTTAAGCGTTTTTGCCACTTTTGCGCATAAAGTAGCTCAAACTTGGTTTGTTTTGCACATAACTTGGCACGCAACACTATTTGGTATATGTTATTGTGTTGAAGTGGTTAGAATCGAAAATCATAGTCTTATGCTAGAAATTACGTGTTAAGTTGCGATTTTAAGGGTTTGTAAGTATTTTTGCCACTTTTGCACATAAAGTAGCTCAAACTTGTTGTTTTGCACGAAACATGGCACACAACACTATTTGGTATATATTATTGTGCGGAAGTTGTTAGAATTGAAAATCATAGTCATATGCTAGAAATTACGTGTTAAGTTGCGATTTTAAGGTTTTTTAAGCGTTTTTTGCCACTTTTGCGCATAAAGTAGCTCAAAGTTGGTTTGTTTTGCACGAAACATGACACACAACACTATTTGGTATATATTATTGTGTGGAAGTTTTTAGATATGAAAATCATAGTCATATGCTAGAAATTACGTGTTAAGTTGTGATTTTAAGGTTTTTTAAGCGTTTTTGCCACTTTTGCGCATAAAGTAGCTCAAATATGGTCTGTTTTGCACGAAACTTGGCGCACAACACAATTTTGTATATATTATTGTGTTGAAGTGCTTAAAATTTAAAATCATAGTGATATGCTAGAAATTACGTGTTAAGTTGCGATTTTAAGGGTTTTTAAGCGTTTTTGCCAATTTTGCACATAAAGTAGATCAAACTTGTTGTTTTGCACGAAACATGGCACACAACACTATTTGGTATATATTATTGGGTGGAAGTTGTTAGAAATGAAAATCATAGTGATATGCTAGAAATTACGTGTTAAGTTGCGATTTTAAGGTTTTTTAAGCGTTTTTACAACTTTTGCGCATAAAGTAGCTCAAACTTGGTTTGATTTGCACGAAACTTGGCAGACAACACTATTTGTTATTTTTTATTGTGTTGAAGTGGTTAGATTTGAAAATCGTAGTCATATGCTAGAAATTATGTGTTAAGTTACTATTTTAAGGTTTTTAAGCGTTTTTTTCCACTTTTGCGCGTAAAATAGCTCAAACTTGGTTTGTTTTGCACGAAACTTGGCACACAATACTATATGGTAAATATTATTTTGTTGAAATGGTTAGAATTGAAACCAATAGTCATATGCTAGAAATTACGTGTTAAGTTGCGATTTTAAGGGTTTTTAAGCGTTTTTGCCAACTTTTGCGCATAAAGTAGCTCAAACTTGGCTTGTTTTGCACGAATCTTGGCATACAACACTATTGGG
>NC_080049.1:15622547-15663160 GCF_026212465.1 Amaranthus tricolor
CACTTTTGCGCATAAAGTAGCTCAAACTTGGTTTGATTTGCACGAAACTTGGCAGACAACACTATTTGTTATTTTTTATTGTGTTGAAGTGGTTAGATTTGAAAATCGTAGTCATATGCTAGAAATTACGTGTTAAGTTACTATTTTAAGGGTTTTTAAGCGTTTTTTCCACTTTTGCGCGTAAAATAGCTCAAACTTGGTTTGTTTTGCACGAAACTTGGCACACAATACTATATGGTAAATATTGATTTTGTTGAAATGGTTAGAATTGAAACCAATAGTCATATGCTAGAAATTACGTGTTAAGTTGCGATTTTAAGGGTTTTTAAGCGTTTTTGCCACTTTTGCACATAAAGTAGATCAAAACTTGTTGTTTCGCACGAAACATGGCACCACAACACTATTTGGTATATATTATTGTCTGGAAGTTGTTAGAATTGAAAAATCATAGTGATATGCTAGAAATTACGTGTTAAGTTGCGATTTTAAGGGTTTTTAAGCGTTTTTGCCACTTTTGCACATAAAGTAGATCAAACTTGTTGTTTTGCACGAAACATGGCACACAACACTATTTGGTATATATTATTGGGTGGAAGTTGTTAGAAATGAAAATCATAGTGATATGCTAGAAATTACGTGTTAAGTTGCGATTTTAAGGTTTTTTAAGCGTTTTTGCCACTTTTGCGCATAAAGTAGCCTCAAACTTGGTTTGATTTGCACGAAACTTGGCCAGACAACACTATTTGTTATTTTTTATTGTGTTGAAGTGGTTAGATTTGAAAATCGTAGTCATATGCTAGAAATTACGTGTTAAGTTACTATTTTAAGGGTTTTTTAAGCGTTTTTTCCACTTTTGCGCGTAAAATAGCCTCAAACTTGGTTTGTTTTGCACGAAACTTGGCACACAATACTATATGGTAAATATTGTTTTGTTGAAATGGTTAGAATTGAAACCAATAGTCATATGCTAGAAATTACGTGTTAAGTTGCGATTTTAAGGGTTTTTAAGCGTTTTTGCCACTTTTGCACATAAAGTAGATCAAACTTGTTGTTTCGCACGAAACATGGCACACAACACTATTTGGTATATATTATTGTCTGGAAGTTGTTAGAATTGAAAATCATAGTGATATGCTAGAAATTACGTGTTAAGTTGCGATTTTAAGGTTTTTTAAGCGTTTTGGCCACTTTTTGCGCATAAAGTAGCTCAAACTTGGTTTGTTTTTCAAGAAACTTGGCAAACAACACTATTTGGTATATATTATTGTCTGGAAGTTGTTAGAATTGAAAATCATAGTCATATGCTAGAAATTACGTGTTAAGTTGCGATTTTAAGGTTTTTTAAGCGTTTTTGCCACTTTTGCGCATAAAGTAGCTCAACCTTGGTTTGATTTGCACGAAACTTGGCAGACAACACTATTTGTTATTTTTTATTGTGTTGAAGTGGTTAGATTTGAAAATCGTAGTCATATGCTAGAAATTACGTGTTAAGTTACTATTTTAAGGGTTTTTAAGCGTTTTTTCCACTTTTGCGCGTAAAATAGCTCAAACTTGGTTTGTTTTGCACGAACTTGGCACACAATACTATATGGTAAATATTTTTTTGTTGAAATGGTTAGATTGAAACCAATAGTCATATGCTAGAAATTACGTGTTATAGTTGCGATTTTAAGGGTTTTTAAGCGTTTTTGCCACTTTTGCACATAAAGTAGATCAAACTTGTTGTTTTGCACGAAACATGGCACACAACACTATTTGGTATATATTATTGTCTGGAAGTTGTTAGAATTGAAAATCATAGTCATATGCTAGAAATTACGTGTTAAGTTGCGATTTTAAGGTTTTTTAAGCGTTTTTGCCACTTTTTGCGCATAAAGTAGCTCAAACTTGGTTTGTTTTTCAAGAAACTTGGCAAACAACACTATTTGGTATGTATTATTGTCTGGAAGTTGTTAGAATTGAAAATCATAGTCATATGCTAGAAATTACGTGTTAAGTTGCGATTTTAAGGTTTTTTAAGCGTTTTTGCCACTTTTTTGCGCATAAAGTAGCTCAAATATGGTCTGTTTTGCACGAAACATGGGCCACAACACAATTTTGTATATATTATTGTGTTGAAGTGCTTAAAATTTAAAATCATAGTGATATGCTAGAAATTACGTGTTAAGTTGCGATTTTAAGAGTTTTTAAGCGTTTTTGCCACTTTTGCACATAAAGTAGATCAAACTTGTTGTTTTGCACGAAACATGGCACACAACACTATTTGGTATATATTATTGTGTGGAAGTTGTTAGAATTGAAAATCATAGTCATATGCTAGAAGTTACGTGTTAAGTTGCGATTTTAAGGTTTTTTAAGCGTTTTTGCCACTTTTGCGCATAAAGTAGCTCAAAGTTGGTTTGTTTTGCACGAAACATGACACAACAACACTATTTGGTATATATTATTGTGTGGAAGTTTTTAGATATGAAAATCATAGTCATATGCTAGAAATTACGTGTTAAGTTGCGATTTTAAGGTTTTTTAAGCGTTTTTGCCACTTTTGCGCATAAAGTAGCTCAAATATGGTCTGTTTTGCACGAAACTTGGCGCACAACACAATTTTGTATATATTATTGTGTTGAAGTGCTTAAAATTTAAAATCATAGTGATATGCTAGAAATTACGTGTTAAGTTGCGATTTTAAAGGGTTTTTAAGCGTTTTTGCCACTTTTGCACATAAAGTAGATCAAACTTGTTGTTTTGCCACGAAACATGGGCACACAACACTATTTGGTATATATTATTGGGTGGAAGTTGTTAGAAATGAAAATCATAGTGATATGCTAGAAATTACGTGTTAAGTTGCGATTTTAAGGTTTTTTAAGCGTTTTTTGCCACTTTTGCGCATAAAGTAGCTCAAACTTGGTTTGATTATGCACGAAACTTGGCCAGACAACACTTATTTGTTATTTTTTATTGTGTTGAAGTGGTTAGATTTGAAAATCGTAGTCATATGCTAGAAATTACGTGTTAAGTTACTATTTTAAAGGGTTTTTAAGCGTTTTTTTCCACTTTTGCGCGTAAAATAGCTCAAACTTGGTTTGTTTTGCACGAAACTTGGCACACAATACTATATGGTAAATATTTTTTTGTTGAAATGGTTAGAATTGAAACCAATAGTCATATGCTAGAAATTACGTGTTAAGTTGCGATTTTAAGGGTTTTTAAGCGTTTTTGCCACTTTTGCCACATAAAGTAGATCAAACTTGTTGTTTCGCCACGAAACATGGCATCACAACACTATTTGGTATATATTATTGTCTGGAAGTTGTTAGAATTGAAAATCATAGTGATATGCTAGAAATTACGTGTTAAGTTGCGATTTTAAGGTTTTTTAAGCGTTTTGGCCACTTTTTGCGCATAAAGTAGCTCAAACTTGGTTTGTTTTTTCAAGAAACTTGGCAAACAACACTATTTGCGTATATATTATTGTCTGGAAGTTGTTTAGAATTGAAAATCATAGTCATATGCTAGAAATTACGTGTTAAGTTGCGATTTTAAGAGTTTTTTAAAGCGTTTTTGCCACTTTTGCGCATAAAGTAGCTCAAACTTGGTTTGTTTTGCAAGAAACTTGGCAAACAACACTATTTGTTATTTTTTATTGTGTTGAAGTGGTTAGATTTGAAAATCGTAGTCATATGCTAGAAATTATGTGTTAAGTTACTATTTTAAGGTTTTTTAAACGTTTTTTCCACTTTTGCGCGTAAAATAGCCTCAAACTTGGTTTTGTTTTGCACGAAACTTGGCACACAATACTATATGGTAAATATTATTTTGTTGAAATGGTTAGAATTGAAACCAATAGTCATATGCTAGAAATTACGTGTTAAGTTGCGATTTTAAGGGTTTTTAAGCGTTTTTGCCACTTTTGCGCATAAAGTAGCTCAAACTTGGCTTGTTTTGCACGAATCTTGGCATACAACACTATTGGGTATATATTATTGTGTTGAAGAGGTTAGAATTGAAAATCATAGTCATATGCTAGAAATTACGTGTTAAGTTGAGCTTTTAAGGGTTTTTAAGCGTTTTTGCCACTTTTGCACATAAAGTAGCTCAAACTTGGTTTGTTTTCCACCAAACTTGGCACACAACAGTATTTGGTATACATTAATATGTTGAAGTTGTTAGAATAGAAAATCATAGTCATATGCTAGCAATTACATGTTAACTTGAGCTTTTAAGGGTTTTTATGAGTTTTTTTTGCCACTTTTGGGCATAAAGTTGCTCAAACTTGGTTTGTTTTTCACGAAACTTGGCACACAACACTATTTTTTATATGTTATTGTGTTGAAATGGTTAGAATTGAAAATCATAATCATTTTGCTAGAAATAACGTGTTAAGTTGAGCTTTTAAGGGTTTTTAAACGTTTTTGCCACTTTTGCGCATAAAGTATCTCAAACTTGGTTTGTTTTATCACCAAACTTGGAACACAACACTGTTTGGTAAATATTATTGTGCTGAAATGGTTAGAATTGAAAATCATAGTCATATGGAAGAATTTACGTGTTAAGTTGCGATTTTAAGGGTTTTTAATCGTTTTTGCCACTTTTGCGCATAAAGTAGCTCAAAAATGGTTTGTTTTGCACGAAACTTGGCGCACCAACAATATTTGGTATATATTATTGTGTAGAAGTGGTTAAAATTGAAAATCATAGTGATATGCTAGAAATTACGTGTTAAGTTGCAATTTTAAGGGTTTGTAAGCGTTTTTGCCACTTTTGCACATAAAGTAGCTCAAACATGGTTTTGCTTTAGCACGAAAACATGGCACACAACACTATTTGGTAAATATATTGTGTGGAAGTTGTTAGAATTGAAAATCCATAGTCATATGCTAGAAATTACGTGTTAAGTTACGATTTTAAGGTTTTTAAAGCGTTTTTGCCACTTTTGCGCATAAAGTAGCTTAAACTTGGTTTGTTTTGCCACATAACTTGGCACGCAACACTATTTGGTATATGTTATTGTGTTGAAGTGGTTAGAATCGAAAATCATAGTGTTATGCTAGAAATTACGTGTTAAGTTGCGATTTTAAGGGTTTGTAAGTATTTTTGCCACTTTTGCACATAAAGTAAGCCTCAAACTTGTTGTTTTGCACGAAACATGGCACACAACACTATTTGTATATATTATTTGTGTGGAAGTTGTTAGAATTGAAAATCATAGTCATATGCTAGAAGTTACGTGTTAAGTTGCGATTTTAAGGTTTTTTAAGCGTTTTTGCCACTTTTTGCGCATAAAGTAGTTCAAATATGGTCTGTTTTGCACGAAACTTGGCGCACAACACAATTTTGTATATATTATTGTGTTGAAGTGCTTAAAATTTAAAATCATAGTGATATGCTAGAAATTTACGTGTTAAGTTGCGATTTTAAGGGTTTTTAAGCGTTTTTGCCACTTTTGCACATAATGTAGATCAAACTTGTTGTTTTGGCACGAAACATGGCACACAACACTATTTGGTATATATTATTGTCTGGAAGTTGTTAGAATTGAAAATCATAGTCATATGCTAGAAATTACGTGTTAAGTTGCGATTTTAAGGTTTTTTAAGCGTTTTGGCCACTTTTGCGCATAAAGTAGCTCAAACTTGGTTTGTTTTGCAAGAAACTTGGCAAACAACACTATTTGGTATATATTATTGTCTGGAAGTTGTTAGAATTGAAAATCATAGTCATATGCTAGAAATTACGTGTTAAGTTGCGATTTTAAGGTTTTTTAAGCGTTTTTGCCACTTTTGCGCATAAAGTAGCTCAAACTTGGTTTGTTTTGCAAGAAACTTGGCAAACAACACTATTTGTTATTTTTTATTGTGTTGAAGTGGTTAGATTTGAAAATCGTAGTCATATGCTAGAAATTATGTGTTAAGTTACTATTTTAAGGTTTTTTAAACGTTTTTTCCCACTTTTGCGCGTAAAATAGCTCAAACTTGGTTTGTTTTGCACGAAACTTGGCACACAATACTATATGGTAAATATTATTTTGTTGAAATGGTTAGAATTGAAACCAATAGTCATATGCTAGAAATTACGTGTTAAGTTGCGATTTTAAGGGTTTTTAAGCGTTTTTGCCACTTTTGCGCATAAAGTAGCTCAAACTTGGCTTGTTTTGCCACGAATCTTGGCATACAACACTATTGGGGTATATATTATTGTGTTGAAGAGGTTAGAATGGAAAATCATAGTCATATGCTAGAAATTACGTGTTAAGTTGAGCTTTTAAGGGTTTTTTAAGCGTTTTTGCCACTTTTGCACATAAAGTAGCTCAAACTTGGTTTGTTTTCCACCAAACTTGGCACACAACAGTATTTTGGTATACATTATTATGTTGAAGTTGTTAGAATAGAAAATCATAGTCATATGCTAGCAATTACATGTTAACTTGAGCTTTTAAGGGTTTTTATGAGTTTTTTTTGCCACTTTTGGGCATAAAGTTGCTCAAACTTGGTTTGTTTTTCACGAAACTTGGCACACAACACTATTTTGTATATGTTATTGTGTTGAAATGGTTAGAATTGAAAATCATAATCATTTGCTAGAAATAAACGTGTTAAGTTGAGCTTTTAAGGGTTTTTAAACGTTTTTGCCACTTTTGCGCATAAAGTATCTCAAACTTGGTTTGTTTTACACCAAACTTGGAAACACAACACTGTTTGGTAAATATTATTGTGCTGAAGTGGTTAGAATTGAAAATCATAGTCATATGGAAGAAATTACGTGTTAAGTTGCGATTTTAAGGGTTTTTAAATCGTTTTTTGGCCACTTTTGCGCATAAAGTAGCTCAAAAATGGTTTGTTTGGCACGAAACTTGGCGCACAACAATATTTGGTATATATTATTGGTTAGAAGTGGTTAAAATTGAAAATCATAGTGTTATGCTAGAAATTACGTGTTAAGTTGCAATTTTAAGGGTTTGTAAGCGTTTTTGCCACTTTTGCACATAAAGTAGCTCAAACATGGTTTGTTTTGCACGAAACATGGCACACAACACTATTTGGTAAATATATTGTGTGGAAGTTGTTAGAATTGAAAATCATAGTCATATGCTAGAAATTACGTGTTAAGTTACGATTTTAAGGTTTTTAAAGCGTTTTTGCCACTTTTGCGCATAAAGTAGCTCAAACTTGGTTTGTTTTGCACATAACTTGGCACGCAACCACTATTTGGTAATCAATGTTATTGTGTTGAAGTGGTTAGAATCGAAAATCATAGTGTTATGCTAGAAATTACGTGTTAAGTTGCGATTTTAAGGGTTTGTAAGTATTTTTGCCACTTTTGCACATAAAGTAGCTCAAACTTGTTGTTTTGCACGAAACATGGCACACAACACTATTTGGTATATATTATTGTGTGGAAGTTGTTAGAATTGAAAATCATAGTCATATGCTAGAAGTTACGTGTTAAGTTGCGATTTTAAGGTTTTTTAAGCGTTTTTTGCACTTTTGCGCATAAAGTAGCTCAAAGTTGGTTTGTTTTGCACGAAACATGACACACAACACTATTTGGTATATATTATTGCATGTGGAAGTTTTTAGATATGAAAATCATAGTCATATGCTAGAAATTACGTGTTAAGTTGCGATTTTAAGGTTTTTTAAGCGTTTTTGCCCACTTTTGCGCATAAAGTAGCTCAAATATGGTCTGTTTTGCACGAAACATGGCGCACAACACAATTTTGTATATATTATTGTGTTGAAGTGCTTAAAATTTAAAATCATAGTGATATGCTAGAAATTACGTGTTAAGTTGCGATTTTAAGAGTTTTTAAGCGTTTTTGCCACTTTTGCACATAAAGTAGATCAAACTTGTTGTTTTGCACGAAACATGGCAACACAACACTATTTGGTATATATTATTGTGTGGAAGTTGTTAGAAATGAAAATCATAGTGATATGCTAGAAATTACGTGTTAAGTTGCGATTTTAAGGTTTTTTAAGCGTTTTTGCCACTTTTGCGCATAAAGTAGCTCAAACATGGTTTGATTTGCACGAAACTTGGCAGACAACACTATTTGTTATTTTTTATTGTGTTGAAGTGGTTAGATTTGAAAATCGTAGTCATATGCTAGAAATTACGTGTTAAGTTACTATTTTAAGGGTTTTTAAGCGTTTTTTCCACTTTTGCGCGTAAAATAGCTCAAACTTGAGTTTGTTTTGCACGAAACTTGGCACACAATACTATATGGTAAATATTGTTTTGTGAAATGGTTAGAATTGAAACCAATAGTCATATGCTAGAAATTACGTGTTAAGTTGCGATTTTAAGGGTTTTTAAGCGTTTTTGCCACTTTTGCACATATAGTAGATCAAACTTGTTGTTTTGCACGAAACATGGCACACAACACTATTTGGTATATATTATTGTCTGGAAGTTGTTAGAATTGAAAATCATAGTCATATGCTAGAAAAATTACGTGTTAAGTTGCGATTTTAAGGTTTTTTAAGCGTTTTTGCCACTTTTGCCGCATAAAGTAGCTCAAACTTGGTTTGTTTTGCAAGAAACTTGGCAAACAACACTATTTGTTATTTTTTATTGTGTTGAAGTGGTTAGATTTGAAAATCGTAGTCATATGCTAGAAATTATGTGTTAAGTTACTATTTTAAGGTTTTTAAGCGTTTTTTCCACTTTTGCGCGTAAAATAGCTCAAACTTGTTTTGTTTTGCACGAAACTTGGCACACAATACTATATGGTAAATATTATTTTGTTGAAATGGTTAGAATTGAAACCAATAGTCATATGCTAGAAATTACGTGTTAAGTTGCGATTTTAAGGGTTTTTAAGCGTTTTTGCAACTTTTGCGCATAAAGTAGCTCAAACTTGGCTTGTTTTGCACGAATCTTGGCATACAACACTATTGGGTATATATTATTGTGTTGAAGAGGTTAGAATTGAAAATCATAGTCATATGCTAGAAATTACGTGTTAAGTTGAGCTTTTAAGGGTTTTTAAGCGTTTTTGCCACTTTTGCACATAAAGTAGCTCAAACTTGGTTTGTTTTCCACCAAACTTGGCATCCAACAGTATTTGGTATACATTATTATGTTGAAGTTGTTAGAATAGAAAATCATAGTCATATGCTAGCAATTACATGTTAACTTGAGCTTTTAAGGGTTTTTATTAGTTTTTTTTGCCACTTTTGGGCATAAAGTTGCTCAAACTTGGTTTGTTTTTCACGAAACTTGGCACACAACACTATTTTGTATATGTTATTGTGTTGAAATGGTTAGAATTGAAAATCATAATCATTTGCTAGAAATAACGTGTTAAGTTGAGCTTTTAAGGGTTTTTAAACGTTTTTGCCACTTTTGCGCATAAAGTATCTCAAACTTGGTTTGTTTTACACCAAACTTGGAACACAACACTGTTTGGTAAATATTATTGTGCTGAAGTGGTTTGAATTGAAAATCATAGTCATATGCAAGAAATTACGTGTTAAGTTGCGATTTTAAGTGTTTTAATCGTTTTTGCCACTTTTGCGCATAAAGTAGCTCAAAAATGGTTTGTTTTGCACGAAACTTGGCGCACAACAATATTTGGTATATATATTGTGTAGAAGTGGTTAAAATTGAAAATCATAGTGATATGCTAGAAATTACGTGTTAAGTTGCAATTTTAAGGGTTTGTAAGCGTTTTTGCCACTTTTGCACATAAAGTAGCTCAGACTTGGTTTGTTTTGCACGAAACATGGCACACAACACTATTTGGTAAATATATTGTGCGGAAGTTGTTAGAATTGAAAATCATAGTCATATGCTAGAAATTACGTGTTAAGTTACGATTTTAAGGTTTTTTAAGCGTTTTTGCCACTTTTGCGCATAAAGTAGCTCAAACTTGGTTTGTTTTGCACATAACTTGGCACGCAACACTATTTGGTATATGTTATTGTGTTGAAGTGGTTAGAATCGAAAATCATAGTCTTATGCTAGAAATTACGTGTTAAGTTGCGATTTTAAGGGTTTGTAAGTATTTTTGCCACTTTTGCACATAAAGTAGCTCAAACTTGTTGTTTTGCACGAAACATGGCACACAACACTATTTGGTATATATTATTGTGTGGAAGTTGTTAGAATTGAAAATCATAGTCATATGCTAGAAATTACGTGTTAAGTTGCGATTTTAAGGTTTTTTAAGCGTTTTTGCCACTTTTGCGCATAAAGTAGCTCAAAGTTGGTTTGTTTTGCACGAAACATGACACACAACACTATTTGGTATATATTATTGTGTGGAAGTTTTTAGATATGAAAATCATAGTCATATGCTAGAAATTACGTGTTAAGTTGCGATTTTAAGGTTTTTTAAGCGTTTTTGCCACTTTTGCGCATAAAGTAGCTCAAATATGGTCTGTTTTGCACGAAACTTGGCACACAACACAATTTTGTATGTATTATTGTGTTGAAGTGCTTAAAATTTAAAATCATAGTGATATGCTAGAAATTACGTGTTAAGTTGCGATTTTAAGGGTTTTTAAGCGTTTTTGCCACTTTTGCACATAAAGTAGATCAAACTTGTTGTTTTGCACGAAACATGGCACACAACACTATTTGGTATATATTATTGTGTGGAAGTTGTTAGAAATGAAAATCATAGTGATATGCTAGAAATTACGTGTTAAGTTGCGATTTTAAGGTTTTTTAAGCGTTTTTGCCACTTTTGCGCATAAAGTAGCTCAAACTTGGTTTGTTTTGCACGAAACTTGGCAGACAACACTATTTGTTATTTTTTATTGTGTTGAAGTGGTTAGATTTGAAAATCGTAGTCATATGCTAGAAATTACGTGTTAAGTTACTATTTTAAGGGTTTTTAAGCGTTTTTTCCACTTTTGCGCGTAAAATAGCTCAAACTTGGTTTGTTTTGCACGAAACTTGGCACACAATACTATATGGTAAATATTGTTTTGTTGAAATGGTTTGAATTGAAACCAATAGTCATATGCTAGAAATTACGTGTTAAGTTGCGATTTTAAAGGTTTTTAAGCGTTTTTTCCACTTTTGCGCATAAAGTAGCTCAAACTTGGCTTGTTTTGCACGAATCTTGGCATACAACACTATTGGGTATATATTATTGTGTTGAAGAGGTTAGAATTGAAAATCATAGTCATATGCTAGAAATTACGTGTTAAGTTGAGCTTTTAAGGGTTTTTAAGCGTTTTTTCCACTTTTGCACAAAAAGTAGCTCAAACTTGGTTTGTTTTCCACCAAACTTGGCACACGTTGTATTTGGTATACATTATTATGTTGAAGTTGTTAGAATAGAAAATCATAGTCATATGCTAGAAATTACATGTTAACTTGAGCTTTTAAGGGTTTTTATGAGTTTTTTTTGCCACTTTTACTTGGTTTGTTTTTCACGAAACTTGGCACACAACACTATTTTGTCTATGTTATTGTGTTGAAATGGTTAGAATTGAAAATCATAATCATTTGCTAGAAATTACGTGTTAAGTTGAGCTTTTAAGGGTTTTTAAACGTTTTTGCCACTTTTGCGCATAAAGTATCTCAAACTTGGTTTGTTTTACACCAAACTTGGAACACAACACTGTTTGGTAAATATTATTGTGCTGAAGAGGTTAGAATTGAAAATCATAGTCATATGCTAGAAATTACGTGTTAAGTTGCGATTTTAAGGGTTTTTAATCGTTTTTGCCACTTTTGCACATAAAGTAGCTCAAAAATGGTTTGTTTTGCACGAAACTTGGCGCACAACAATATTTTGTATATATTATTGTGTAGAAGTGTTTAAAATTGAAAATCATAGTGATATGCTAGAAATTACGTGTTAAGTTGCAATTTTAAGGGTTTGTAAGCGTGTTTGCCACTTTTGCACATAAAGTAGCTCAAACTTGGTTTGTTTTGCACGAAACATGGTACACAACACTATTTGGTAAATATTATTGTGTGGAAGTTGTTAGAATTGAAAATCATAGTCATATGCTAGAAATTACGTGTTAAGTTACGATTTTAAGGTTTTTTAAGCGTTTTTGCCACTTTTGCGCATAAAGTAGCTCAAACTTAGTTTGTTTGTCACAAAACTTGGCACGCAACACTATTTGGTATATGTTATTGTATTGAAGTGGTTAGAATTGAAAATAATAGTCATATGCTAGAAATTACGCGTTAAGTTGCGATTTTAAGTGTTTTTAAGCGTTTTTGCCACTTTTGCGCATAAAGTAGCTCAAACTTGGTTTGTTTTGCATTCAACTTGGCACACAACAGTATTTGGTATACATTATTATGTTGAAATGGTTAGAATTGAAAATCATAGTCATATGCTAGAAATTACGTGTTAAGTTGCGATTTTAAGGGTTTTTAAACGTTTTTGCCACTTTTGCGCATAAAGTAGCTCAAACTTGGTTTGTTTTGCACGAATCTTGGAACACAACACTATTGGGTATATATTATTGGGTTGAAGTGGTTAGTATTGAAAATCATAGTCATATGCTAGAAATTACGTGTTAAGTTGAGCTTTTAAGGGTTTTTAAGCGTTTTTGCCACTTTTGGGCATAAAGTAGCTCAAACTTGGTTTGTTTTGCACCAAACTTGGCACACAACACTGTTTGGTATATATTATTGTGTTTAAGTGGTTTGAATCGAAATCATAGTCATATGCTAGAACTTACGCGTTAAGTTACGATTTTAAGTGTTTTTAAGCGTTTTTTTCACTTTTGTGCATAAAGTAGCTCAAACTTGGTTTTTTTGCACGAAACTTGGCACACAACACTATTTGGTATACAATATTGTGTTGAAATGGTTAGAATTTAAAATCATAGTCATTTGCTAGAAATTACGTGTTAAGTTGCGATTTTAAAGGTTTTTCAGCGTTTTTGCCACTTTTGCGCATAAAGTATCTAAAACTTGGTTTGTTTTACACCAAACTTGGAACACAACACTGTTTGGTAAATATTATTGTGTTGAAGTGGTTAGAATTGAAAATCATAGTCATATGCTAGAAATTACGTGTTAAGTTTCGATTTTAAGGGTTTTTTAAGCGTTTTTGCCACTTTTGGGAATAAAGTAGCTCAAACTTGGTTTGTTTTGCACCAATCATGGCTCAAAACAATGTTTGGTATATATTATTGTGTTGAAGTGGTTAGAATTGAAAATCATAGTCATATGTTAGAAATTACGTGTTAAGTTAAGCTTTTAAAGTAGCTCAAACTTGGTTTGTTTTGCACGAAACTTGGCACACAACTCAATTTGGTATATATTATTGTGTTAAAGTAGTTAAAATTGAAAATCATATTCATATGCTAGAAATTACGTGTTAAGTTGCGATTTTAAGGGTTTGTAAGCATTTTTGCCACTTTTGAACATAAAGTAGCTCAAACTTGGTTTGTTTTGCACGAAACATGGCACCTAACACTATTTGGTATATATTTTTGTGTGGAAGTTGCTAGAATTTAAAGTCATAGTCATATGCTAGAAATTACGTGTTAAGTTGCGATTTTAAGGGTTTTTAAGCGTTTTTGCCACTTTTGCGCATAAAGTAGCTCAAACTTTGTTTGTTTTGCACGCAACTTGGCACACAACAGTATTTGGTATACATTATTATGTTTAAGTGGTTGGAAAAGAAAATCATAGTCATATGCTAGAAATTACGTGTTATGTTGCGATTTTAAGGGCTTGTAAGCGTTTTTGCCACTTTTGCGCAAAAATTAGCTCAAACTTTGTTTGTTTTGCACGCAACGTGGGACACAAAAGTATTTGGTATACATTTTTATGTTTAAGTGGTTAGAATAGAAAATCATAGTCATATGCTAGAAATTACGGGTTATGTTGAGCTTTTAAGGATTTTTATGAGTTTTTTTGCCACTTTTGGGCATAAAGTAGCTCAAACTTGGTTTGTTTTGCCTGAAACATGGCACACAACACTATTGGGTATGTATTATTGTGTTGAAGTGGTTAGAATTGAAAATCATAGTCATCTGCTAGAAATTACGTGTTAAGTTGCGATTTTAAGGGTTTTTAACCGTTTTTGCCACTTTTGCGCATAAATTAGCTCAAACTTGGTTTCTTTAGCACGAAACTTGGCACACAACAAAATTTGATATATATTATTGTGTTGAATTGGTTAAATTTGTAAATCATAGTCATATGCTAGAAATTACGTGTTAAGTTACGATTTTAAGGTTTTTTAAGCGTTTTTGCCACTTTTGCGCATAAAGTAGCTCAAACTTAGTTTGTTTTGCACAAAACTTGGCACGCAACACTATTTGGTATATGTTATTGTATTGAAGTGGTTAGAATTGAAAATAATAGTCATATGCTAGAAATTACGCGTTAAGTTGCGATTTTAAGTGTTTTTAAGCGTTTTTGCCACTTTTGCGCATAAAGTAGCTCAAACTTGGTTTGTTTTGCATTCAACCTTGGCACACAACAATATTTGGTATACATTATTATGTTGAAATGGTTAGAATTGAAAATCATAGTCATATGCTAGAAATTACGTGTTAAGTTGCGATTTTAAGGGTTTTTAAACGTTTTTGCCACTTTTGCGCATAAAGTAGCTCAAACTTGGTTTGTTTTGCACGAATCTTGGAACACAACACTATTGGGTATATATTATTGGGTTGAAGTGGTTAGTATTGAAAATCATAGTCATATGCTAGAAATTACGTGTTAAGTTGAGCTTTTAAGGGTTTTTAAGCGTTTTTGCCCACTTTTGGGCATAAAGTAGCTCAAACTTGGTTTGTTTTGCACCAAACTTGGCACACAACACTGTTTGGTATATATTATTGTGTTTAAGTGGTTTGAATCGAAATCATAGTCATATGCTAGAACTTACGCGTTAATTTACGATTTTAAGTGTTTTTAAGCGTTTTTTTTCACTTTTGTGCATAAAGTAGCTCAAACTTGGTTTTTTTGCACGAAACTTGGCACACAACACTATTTGGTATACAATATTGTGTTGAAATGGGTTAGAATTTAAAATCATAGTCATATGCTAGAAATTACGTGTTAAGTTGCGATTTTAAAGGTTTTTCTGCGTTTTTGCCACTTTTGCGCATAAATTATCTAAACTTGGTTTGTTTTACACCAAACTTGGAACACAACACTGTTTGGTAAATATTATTGTGTTGAAGTGGTTAGAATTGAAAATCATAGTCATATGCTAGAAATTACGTGTTAAGTTTCGATTTTAAGGGTTTTTTTAAGCGTTTTTGCCACTTTTGGGAATAAAGTAGCTCAAACTTGGTTTGTTTTGCACCAATCATGGCTCAAAACAATGTTTGGTATATATTATTGTGTTGAAGTGGTTAGAATTGAAAATCATAGTCATATGTTAGAAATTACGTGTTAAGTTAAGCTTTTAAAGTAGCTCAAACTTGGTTTGTTTTGCCACGAAACTTGGCACACAACTCAATTTGGTATATATTATTGTGTTAAAGTAGTTAAAATTGAAAATCATATTCATATGCTAGAAATTACGTGTTAAGTTGCGATTTTAAGGGTTTGTAAGCATTTTTTGCCACTTTTGAACATAAAGTAGCTCAAACTTGGTTTGTCTTTGCACGAAACATGGCACCTAACACTATTTGGTATATATTTTTGTGTGGAAGTTGCTAGAATTTAAAGTCATAGTCATATGCTAGAAATTACGTGTTAAGTTGCGATTTTAAGGGTTTTTAAAGCGTTTTTGCCACTTTTGCGCATAAAGTAGCTCAAACTTTGTTTGTTTTGCACGCAACTTGGCACACAACAGTATTTGGTATACATTATTATGTTTAAGTGGTTAGAATAGAAAATCATAGTCATATGCTAGAAATTACGTGTTATGTTGCGATTTTAAGGGCTTGTAAGCGTTTTTGCCACTTTTTGCGCAAAAATTAGCTCAAACTTGGTTTGTTATTGCACGCAACGTGGGGACACAAAAGTATTTGGTATACATTTTTATGTTTAAGTGGTTAGAATAGAAAATCATAGTCATATGCTAGAAATTACGGGTTATGTTGAGCTTTTAAGGATTTTTATGAGTTTTTTTGCCACTTTTGGGCATAAAGTAGCTCAAACTTGGTTTGTTTTGCCTGAAACATGGCACACAACACTATTGGGTATGTATTATTGTGTTGAAGTGGTTAGAATTGAAAATCATAGTCATATGCCTAGAAATTACGTGTTAAGTTGCGATTTTAAGGGTTTTTAACCGTTTTTGCCACTTTTGCGCATAAATTAGCTCAAACTTGGTTTCTTTAGCACGAAACTTGGCACACAACAAAATTTGATATATATTATTGTGTTGAATTGGTTAAATTTGTAAATCATAGTCATCATGCTAGAAATTACGTGTTAAGTTGTGATTTTAAGGGTGTTTAAGCGTTTTTGCCACTTTTGCGCATAAAGTAGCTCAAACTTGGTTTGTTTTGCACAAAACTTGGCGCACAGCACAATTTGGTATATATTATTTTGTTGAAGTGGTTAAAATTGAAAATCATAGTCATATGCAAGAAGTTACGTGTTAAGTTGCGATTTTAAGGGTTTGCTAAGCGTTTTTGTCACTTTTGCACATAAAGTAGCTCAAACTTGGTTTGTTTTGCACGCAACCTTGCAACACAACAGTATTTGCTATACATTATTATGTTGAAATGGTTAGAATAGAAAATAATAGTCATATGCTAGAAATTACGTGTTAAGTTGAACTTTTAAGGGTTTTTAAGCGTTTTTGCCACTTTTGCGCATAAAGTATCTCAAACTTGGTTTATTTTACACCAAACTTGGGAACACAACACTGTTTGGTAAATATTATTGTGTTGAAGTGGTTAGAATCGAAAATCTTAGTCATATGTTAGAAATTACGTGTTAAATTGCGATTTTATGGGGTTTTAAGCGTTTTTGCCACATTTGCGCATAAAATAGCTCAAACTTGGTTTGTTTTTGCAACGAAACTTGGGGCACAACACTGTTTGGTAAATATTATTGTAGTGAAGTGGTTAAAATTTAAAATCATAGTCATACGCTAGAAATTACGTGTTAAGTTGCGATTTTAAGGGTTTGTAAGCGTTTTTGCGACTTTTGCCGCATAAAGTAGCTCAAGCTTGGTTTGTTTTGCACGCCAACTTGGAACACAACAGCATTTGGTATACAGTAATATGTTGAAGTGGTTAGAATTGAAAATCATAGTCATATGTTAGAAATTACGTGTTAAGTTGAGCTTTTAAGGGTTTTTATGAGTTTTTTTTTCCACTTTTGGGCATAAAGTAGCTCAAACTTGGTTTGTTTTGCACGAAACTTGGCACACAACACTATTTGGTATATATTATTGTGTTGAAGTGGTTAGAATTGAAAATAATAGTCATATGATAGAAATTGCGTGTTAAGTTGCGATTTTAAGGGTTTTTAAGTGTTTTTGCCACTTTTGCGCATAAAGTAGCTCAAACTTGGTTTGTTTTGCATCTAACTTGGCACACAACACTATTTGGTATATATTATTGTTGTTGAAGTGGTTAGAATTGAAAATCATAGTCATATGCTAGAAATTACGTGTTAAGTTTCGATCTTAAGGGTTTTTAAGCGTTTTTTCGACTTTTGCGCATAAAGTAGCTCAAACTTGGTTTGTTTTGCCACCAAACTAGGAACACAATACTATTTGGCATATATTATTGTGTTGAAGTGGTTAGAATTGAACATCATAGTTATATGCTAGAAATTAAAAGTTAAGTTGCGATTTTAAGGGTTTTTATGTGTTTTTTCCACTTTTTGCGCATAAAGTTGCTCAAACATGGTTTGTTTTGCACGCAACTTGGCAGACAACACTATTTTGTATATATTATTGTGTTGAAGTGGTTAGAATTTAAAATCATAGTCATATGCTAGAAATTACGTGTTAAGTTGAGCTTTTAAGGGTTTTTAAGCGTTTTTGCCACTTTTGTGCATTATGTAGCTCAATTGGCGCACAACACAATTTGGTATATATTATTTTGTTGAACTGGTTAAAATTGAATATCATAGTCATATGCTTGAAATTACGTGTTAAGTTGAGCTTTTAAGGGTTTTTAAGCGTTTTTGCCACTTTTGCGCATAAAGAATCTCAAACTTGTTTTGTTTTACACCAAACTTGGAACACAACACTGTTTGGTAAATATTATTGTGTTGAAGTGGTTAGAATTGAAAATCTTATTCAAATGCTAGAAATTACGTGTTAAGTTGCTATTTTAACGTTTTTTAAGCGCTTTTGCCACTTTTGCGCATAAAGTAGCTCAAACTTGGTTTGTTTTGCATCAAACTTGGCACACAACATTATTTGGTATATATTATTGTGTTGAAGTGGTTAGAATTGAAAATCATAGTCATATGCTAGAAATTACGTGTTAAGTTGCGATTTTAAGGGTTTTTAAGCGTTTTTGCCACTTTTGCGCATAAAGTAGCTCAAACTTGGTTTGTTTTGCACAAAAGTTGGCGCACAACACAATTTGGTATACATTATTGTGTTGAAGTGGTTAAAATTGAAAATCATAGTCATATGTTAGAAAATACGTGTTAAGTTGTGATTTTAAGGGTTTGTAAGCGTTTTTGCCACTTTTGCGCATAAAGTAGCTCACACTTGGTTTGTTTTGCACGCAACCTTGCACACAACACTATTTTGTATATATTATTGTGTTAAAGTGCTTAGAATTGAAAATCATAGTCATATGCTAGAAATTACGTGTTAAGTTACGATTTTAAAGGTTTTTAAGCGTTTTTTCCCCTTTTGCGCATAAAGTAGTTCAAACTTGGTTTGTTTTGCACGAAACTTGGCACACAACATTATTTGGTATATATTATTGTGTTTAAGTGGTTAGAATTGAACATGATAGTCATATGTTAGAAATTACGTGTTAAGTTGCGATTTTAACGGTTTTTAAGCGTTTTTGTCACTTTTGCGCATAAAGTAGCTCAAATTTGGTTTGTTTTGCACCAAACTAGGAACACAATACTATTTGGCATATATTATTGTGTTGAAGTGGTTAGAATTGAACATCATAGTTATATGCTAGAAATTAAAAGTTAAGTTGCGATTTTAAGGGTTTTTATGTGTTTTTTCCACTTTTGCGCATAAATTAGCTCAAACTTGGATTTTTTTTGTACGAAACTTGGAACACAACACTGTTTGGTAAATATTATTGTGTTGAAGTGGTTAGAATTGAAAATCATAGTCATATGCTAGAAATTACGTGTTAAGTTGCGATTTTAAGGGTTTTTAAGCGTTTTTGTCAATTTTGCGCATAAAGTAGCTCAAACTTGGTTTGTTTTGCACGAAACTTGGCACACAACTCAATTTGGTATATATTATTGTGTTAAAGTAGTTAAACTTGAAAATAATATTCATATGCTAGAAATTATGTGTTAAGTTGCGATTTTAAGGGTTTGTAAGCATTTTTGCCACTTTTGAACATAAAGTAGCTCAAACTTGGTTTGTTTTGCACGAAACATGGCACACAACACTATTTGGTATATATAATTGTGTGGAAGTTGCAAGAATTTAAAATCATAGTCATCTGCTAGAAATTACGTGTTAAGTTGCGATTTTAAGGGTTTTTAAGCGTTTTTGCCACTTTTGCGCATAAAGTAGCTCAAACTTGGTTTGTTTTGCACGCAACTTGGCACACAACAGTATTTGGTATACATTATTATGTGGAAGTGGTTAGAATAGAAAATCATACTCATATGCTAGAAATTGCGTGTTAAGTTGAGCTTTTAAGGGTTTTTAAGCGTTTTTGCCACTTTTGCGCATAAAGTAGCTCAAACTTTGTTTGTTTTGCACCAAACTTGGCACACAACACTATTTGGTATATATTATTATGTTGGAGTTGTTAGATATGAAAATAATAGTCATATGCTAGAAATTACGTGTTTCGTTGCGATTTTTAGCGTTTTTAAGCGTTTTTGCCACTTTTGCACATAAAGTAGCTCAAACTTGGTTTGTTTTGCACGCAACTTGGCACACAACAGTATTTGGTATGCATTATTATGTTGAAATGGTTAGAATAGAAAATCATAGTCATATGTTAGAAATTACATGTTAACTTAAGCTTTTAAGGGTTTTTATGAGTTTTTTTGCCACTTTTGGGCATAAAGTAGCTCAAACTTGGTTTGTTTTGCACGAAACTTGGCACAAGACACTATTTCGTATATGTTATTGTGTTTAAATGGTTAGAATTGAAAATCATAATCATTTGTTAGAAATTACGTGTTAAGTTGACCTTTTAAAGGTTTTTAAACGTTTTTTCCACTTTTGCACATAAAGTATCTCAAACTTGGTTTATTTTACACCAAACATGCAACACAACACTGTTTGGTAAATATTATTGTGCTGAAGTGGTTAGAATTGAAAATCATAGTCATATGCTAGAAATTACGTGTTAAGTTGCGATTTTTAGGGTTTTTAAGCTTTTTTGCCACTTTTACGCATAAAGTAGCTCAAACTTGGTTTGTTTTTGCATCAAACTTGGCACACAACACTATTTGGTATATATTATTGTGTTGAAGTGGTTAGAATTCAAAATCATAGTCATATGCTAGAAATTACGTGTTAAGTTGGGATTTTAAGGGTTTTTAATCGTTTTTGCCACATTTGCGCATAAAGTAGCTCAAAAATGGTTTGTTTTGCACGAAACTTGGCGCACAACAATATTTGGTATATATTATTGTGTTGAAGTGGTTAAAATTGAAAATCATAGTGATATGCTAGAAATTACGTGTTAAGTTGCAATTTTAAGGGTTTGTAAGCGTTTTTTGCCACTTTTGCACATAAAGTAGCTCAAATTTGGTTTGTTTTGCACGAAATATGGCACACAACACTGTTTGGTAAATATTATTGTGTGGAAGTTATTAGAATTGAAAATCATAGTCATGTGCTAGAAATTACAATTAAATTGCGATTTTAAGGTTTTTTAAGCGTTTTTGCCACTTTTGCGCATAAAGTAGCTCAAACTTGGTTTGTTTTGCACGAATCTTGCACACGACACTATTGGTTATATATTTTTGTGTTGAAGTGGTTAGTATTCAAAATCATAGTCATATGCTAGAAATTACGTTTTAAGTTGAGCTTTTAAGGGTTTTTAAGCGTTTTTGCCACTTTTGGGCATAAAGTAGCTCAAACTTGGTTTGTTTTGCACCAAACTTGGCACACAACACTGTTTGGTATATATTATTGTGTTGAAGTGGTTAGAATCGACATCACAGTCATATGCTAGAAATTACGCGTTATGTTACGGTTTTAAGTGTTTTTTAAGCGTTTTTTCCACTTTTGTGCATAAAGTAGCTCAAACTTGGTTTTTTTTTGCACGAAACTTGGCGCACAACACTATTTGGTATATATTATTGTGTTGAAATGGTTAAAATTGAAAATCATAGTCATATGTTAGAAATTACGTGTTAAGTTGCGATTTTAAGGGTTTGTAAGCATTTTTGCCACTATTGAACATAAAGTAGCTCAAACTTGGTTTGTTTTGCACGAAACATGGCACACAACACTATTTGGTATATATTATTGTGTGGAAGTTGCTAGAATTTAAAATCATTGTCATATGCTAGAAACTACGTGTTAAGTTGCGATTTTAAGGGTTTTTAAGCGTTTTTGCCACTTTTGCAAAAACAAAACTCAAACATGGTTTGTTTTGCCCCAAACTTGGCACATAAGGTTTTTCGGTATATATTATTGTGTTGAAGTGGTTAGAATTTAAAATCATAATCATATGCTAGAAATTACGTGTTACGTTCCGATTTTAAGGGTTTTTTTAAGCGTTTTTGCCACTTTTGGGCATAAAGTAGCTCAAACTTGGTTTGTTTTGCACCAATCATGGCTCAAAATAATGTTTGGTATATATTATTGTGTTGAAGTGGTTAGGATTGAAAATCATAGTCATATGTTAGAAATTACGTGTTAAGTTGAGCTTTTAAGGGTTTTTCAGCGTTTTTGCCACTTTTGCGCATAAAGTATCTCAAACTTAGTTTGTTTTACACCAAACTTGGAACACAACACTGTTTGGTAAATATTATTGTGTTGAAGTGGTTAGAATTGAAAATCATAGTCATATGGAAGAAATTACGTGTAAAGTTGCGATTTTAACGGTTTGTAAGCGTTTTTGCCACTTTTGCGCATAAAGTAGCTCAAACTTGGTTTGTTTTGCACGAAACATGGCACACAACACTATTTGGTATATATAATTGTGTGGAAGTTGCAAGAATTTAAAATCATAGTCATCTGCTAGAAATTACGTGTTAAGTTGCGATTTTAAGCGTTTTTAAGTGTTTTTGCCACTTTTGCGCATAAAGTAGCTCAAACTTGGTTTGTTTTGCACGAAACATGGCACACAACACTATTTGGTATATATTATTGTGTGGAAGTTGCTAGAATTTAAAATCATAGTCATATGCTAGAAATTACGTGTTAAGTTGCGATTTTAAGGGTTTTTAAGCGTTTTTGCCACTTTTGTGCATAAAGTAGCTAAAACTTGGTTTGTTTTGCACCAAACTTGGCACACAACACTATTTGGTATATATTATTGTATTGAAGTTGTTAAAGATGAAAATAATAATCATATGCTAGAAATTACGTGTTAAGTTGCGATTTGTAGCGTTTTTAAGCGTTTTTGCCACTTTTGCACATAAAGTAGCTCAAACTTGGTTTGTTTTGCACGCAACTTGGCACACAACAGTATTTGGTATACATTATGATGTTGAAGTGGTTAGAATAGAAAATCATAGTTATATGCTAGAAATTACGTGGTAATTTGAGCTTTTAAGGGTTTTTTATGAGTTTTTTTTGCCACTTTTGGGCATAAAGTAGTTTAAACTTGGTTTGTTTTGCACGAAACTTGGCACACAACACTATTTAGTATATATTATAGTGTTGAAATGTTTACAATTGAAAATCATAATCATTTGCTAGAAATTACGTGTTAAGTTGAGCTTTTAAGGGTTTTTAAAAGTTTTTGCCACTTTTGCGCATAAAGTATCTCAAACTTGGTTTGTTTTACACCAAATTTGGAACACAACACTGTTTGGTAAATATTATTGTGGTGAAGTGGTTAGAATTTAAAATCATAGTCATATGCTAGAAATTACGTGTTAAGTTGCGACTTTAAGCGTTTTTTAAGTGTTTTTGCCACTTTTGCGCATAAAGTAGCTCAAACTTGGTTTGTTTTGCATCAAACTTGGCACACAACACTATTTGGTATATATTATTGTGTTGAAGTGGTTAGAATTAAAAATCATAGTCATATGCTAGAAATTACGTGTTAAGTTGCGATTTTAAGGGTTTTTTAAACGTTTTTGCCACTTTTGCGCATAAAGTAGCTCAAACTTGGTTTGTTTTGCACAAAAGTTGGCGCACAACACAATTTTTTATACATTATTGTGTTGAAGTGGTTAAAATTTAAAATCATAGTCATATGCAAGAAATTACGTGTTAAGTTGCGATTTTAAAGGTTTGTAAGCGTTTTTTGCCAATTTTGCGCATAAAGTAGCTCAAACTTGGTTTGTTTTGCACGCAACCTTGCACACAAAAGTATTTGGTATACATTATTATGTTGAAATGGTTAGAATTGAAAATCATAGTCATATGCTTGAATTTACGTGTTAAGTTGAGCTTTTAAGGGTTTTTATGAGTTTTTTTGCCACTTTTGGGCATAAAGTAGCTCAAACTTGGTTTGTTTTGCACGAAACTTGGCACAAAACACTATTTGGTATATATTATTGTGTTAAAGTGCTTAGAATTGAAAATCATAGTCATATGTTAGAATTTACGTGTTAAGTTACGATTTTAAAGGTTTTTTAAGCGTTTTTTCCCCTTTTGCGCATAAAGTAGTTCAAACTTGGTTTGTTTTGCACGAAACTTGGCACACAACACTATTTGGTATATATTATTGTGTTTAAGTGGTTAGAATTGAAAATCATAGTCATATGATAGAAATTACGTGTTAAGTTGCGATTTTAAGGGTTTTTAAGCGTTTTTGCCACTTTTGCGCATAAAATAGCTCAAACTTGGTTTTTTTTGCACCAAACAAGGCACACAACTCTGTTTGGCATATATTATTGTGTTGAAGTGGTTAGAATTGAACATCATAGTCATATGCTAGAAATTACAAGTTATGTTGCGATTTTAAGGGATTTTAAGTGTTTTTTCCACTTTTGAGCATAAATTAGCTCAAACTTGGATTTTTTTGTATGACACTTGGCACACAACACTATTTGGTATATATTATTGTGTTGAAGTGGTTAGAATTGAAAATCATAGTCATATGCTAGAAATGACGTGTTAAGTTGAGCTTTTAAGGGTTTTTAAGCGTTTTTTTCCACTTTTGTGCATTATGTAGCTCAAACTTCGTTTATTTTGCACGAAACTTGGCGTACAACACAATTTGGTATATATTATTGTGTTGAACTGGTTAAAATTTAATATCATAGTCATATGCTACAAATTACGTGTTAAGTTGAGCTTTTAAGGGTTTGTAAGCGTTTTTGCCACTTTTGCGCATAAAGTAGCTCAACTTGGTTTGTTTTGCACGCAACCTTGCACACAAAAGTATTTGGTATACATTATTATGTTGAAATGGTTAGAATAGAAAATCATAGTCATATGCTTGAATTTACGTCTTAAGGTTAGCTTTTAAGGGTTTTTATGAGTTTTTTTGCCACTTTTGGGCATAAAGTAGCTCAAACTTGGTTTGTTTTGCACGAAACTTGGCACAAAACACTATTTGGTATATATTATTGTGTTAAAGTGCTTAGAATTGAAAATCATAGTCATATGCTAGAAATTACGTGTTAAGTTACTATTTTAAAGGTTTTTAAGCGTTTTTTCCCCTTTTGCGCATAAAGTAGTTCAAACTTGGTTTGTTTTGCACGAAACTTGGCACACAACAATATTTGGTATATATTATAGTGTTGAAATGTTTAGAATTGAAAATCATAATCATTTCCTAGAAATTACGTGTTAAGTTGAGCTTTTAAAGGTTTTTAAAAGTTTTTTCCACTTTTGCGCATAAAGTATCTCAAACTTGGTTTGTTTTCCACCAACTTGGAACACAACACTGTTTGGTAAATATTATTGTGGTGAAGTGGTTAGAATTTAAAATCATAGTCATATGCTAGAAATTACGTGTTAAGTTGCGATTTTAAGCGTTTTAAAGTGTTTTTGCCACTTTTGCGCATAAAGTAGCTCAAACTTGGTTTGTTTTGCATCAAACTTGGCACACAACACTATTTGGTATATATTATTGTGTTGAAGTGGTTAGAATTTAAAATCATAGTCATATGCTAGAAATTATGTGTTAAGTTGCGATTTTAAGGGTTTTTAAGCGTTTTTGCCACTTTTGCGCATAAAGTAGCTCAAACTTGGTTTGTTTTGCACAAAAGTTGGCGCACAACACATTTTGGTATACATTATTGTGTAGAAGTGGTTAAAATTGAAAATCATAGTCATATGCAAGAAATTACGTGTTAAGTTGCGATTTTCAGGGTTTGTAAGCGTTTTTGCCACTTTTGCGCATAAAGTAGCTCAAACTTGGTTTGTTTTGCACGCAACCTTGCACACAAAAGTATTTGGTATACATTATTATGTTGAAATGGTTAGAATAGAAAATCATAGTCATATGCTAGAAATTACGTGTTAAGTTGAGCTTTTAAGGGTTTTTATGAGTTTTTTTGCCACTTTTGGGCATAAAGTAGCTCAAACTTGTTTGTTTTCCACGAAACTTGGCACAAAACACTATTTGGTATATATTATTGTGTTAAAGTGCTTAGAATTGAAAATCAGAGTCATATGCTAGAAATTACGTGTTAAGTTACGATTTTAAAGGTTTTTAAGCGTTTTTTTCCCCTTTTGCGCATAAAGTAGTTAAAACTTGGTTTGTTTTGCACGAAACTTGGCACACAACACTATTTGGTATATATTATTGTGTTTAAGTGGTTAGAATTGAAAATCATAGTCATATGTTAGAAATTACGTGTTAAGTTGCGATTTTAAGGGTTTTTAAGCGTTTTTGCCACTTTTGCTCATAAAATAGCTCAAACTTGGTTTTTTTTGTACCAAACAAGGCACACAACACTGTTTGGCATATATTATTGTGTTGAAGTGGTTAGAATTGAACATCATAGTCATATGCTAGAAATTACAAGTTATGTTGCGATTTTAAGGGATATTAAGTGTTTTTTCCACTTTTGCGCATAAATTAGCTCAAACTTGGATTTTTTTGTATGACACTTGGCACACAACACTATTTGGTATATATTATTGTGTTGAAGTGGTTAGAATTGAAAAATCATAGTCATATGGTAGAAATTACGTGTTAAGTTGAGCTTTTAAGGGTTTTTAAGCGTTTTTTCCACTTTTGTGCATTATGTAGCTCAAACTTCGTTTGTTTTGCACGAAACTTGGCGTACAACACAATTTGGTATATATTATTGTGTTGAACTGGTTAAAATTGAATATCATAGTCATATGCTAGAAATTACGTGTTAAGTTGAGCTTTTAAGGGTTTTTAAGCGTTTTTGCCACTTTTGCGCATAAAGTATCTCAAACTTGGTTTGTTTTACACCAAACTTGGAACACAACACTGTTTGGTAAATATTATTGTGTTGAAGTGGTTAGAATTGAAAATCTTAGTCATATGCTAGAAATTACTTGTTAAATTGCGATTTTATGGGTTTTTAAGCGTTTTTGGCACTTTTGCGCATAAAGTAGCTCAAGCTTGGTTTCTTTTGCACGAAACTTGGCGCCAACACAGTTTTATATATATTATTGTGTTGAAGTGGTTAAAATTGAAAATCATAGTCATATGCTAGAAATTACGTGTTAAGTTGCGATTTTAAGGGTTTGTAAGCGTTTTTGCCACTTTTGCGCATAAAGTAGCTCAAACATGGTTTGTTTTGCACGCAACTTGGCACACAACAGTATTTGGTATACAGTATTATGTTGAAATGGTTAGAATAGAAATTCATAGTCATATGTTAGAAATTACGTGTTAAGTTGAGCTTTTAAGGGTTTTTATGAGTTTTTTTTGCCACTTTTGGGCATAAAGTAGCTCAAACTTGGTTTGTTTTGCACGAAACTTGGCACAAAACACTATTTGGCATATATTATTGTGTTGATGTGCTTAGAATTGAAAATCATAGTCATATGCTAGAAATTACGTGTTAAGTTATGATTTTAAGGGTTTTTAAGCATTTTTTCCCCTTTTGCGCATAAAGTATTTCAAACTTGGTTTGTTTTGCACGAAACTTGGCACACAACACTATTTGGTATATATTATTGTGTTGAAGTGGTTAGAATTGAAAATAATAGTCATATGATAGAAATTGCGTGTTAAGTTGCGATTTTAAGGGTTTTTAAGTGTTTTTGCCACTTTTGCGCTCAAACTTGGTTTGTTTTGCATCTAACTTGGCACAAAACACTATTTGGTATATATTATTGTGTTGAAGTGGTTAAAATTGAAAATCATAATCATATGCTAGAAATTACGTATTAAGTTGCGATTTTAAGGGTTTTTAAGCGTTTTTGCTACTTTTGCGCATAAAGTAGCTCAAACTTGGATTTTTTTTGTACGAAACTTGGCATACAACACTATTTGGTATATATTATTGTGTTGTAGTGGTTAGAAATGAAAATCATAGTCATATGCTTGAACTTACGTGTTAAGTTGCGATTTTAAGGGTTTTTAAGCGTTTTTTTCCCCTTTTGCGCATAAAGTAGTTCAAACTTGGTTTGTTTTGCACGAAACTTGGCACACAACACTATTTGGTATATATTATTGTGTTTAAGTGGTTAGAATTGAAAATCATAGTCATATGTTAGAAATTACGTGTTAAGTTGCGATTTTAAGGGTTTTTTAAGCGTTTTTGCCACTTTTGCGCATAAAATAGCTCAAACTTGGTTTGTTTTGCACCAAACAAGGCACACAACACTGTTTGGCATATATTATTGTGTTGAAGTGGTTGGAATTGAACATCATAGTCATATGCTAGAAATTACAAGTTAAGTTGCAATTTTAAGGGACTTTAAGTGTTTTTTCCACTTTTGCGCATAAAATAGCTCAAACTTGGTTTGTTTTGCACCAAACAAGGCACACAACACTGTTTGGTATATATTATTGTGTTGACAGTGGTTAGAATTGAAAATTATAGTCATATGCTAGAAATTACGTGTTAAGTTGAGCTTTTAAAGGTTTTTAAGCGTTTTTGCCACTTTTGTGTATTATGTAGCTCAAACTTTGTTTGTTTTGCACGAAACATGGCGCACAACAAAATTTGGTATATATTATTGTGTTGAACTGGTTAAAATTGAATATCATCGTCATATTCTAGAAATTACGTGTTAAGTTGAGCTTTTAAGGGTTTTTAAGCGTTTTAGCCACTTTTGCGTATAAAGTATCTCAAACTTGGTTTGTTTTACACCAAACTTGGAACACAACACTGTTTGGTAAATATTATTGTGTTGAAGTGGTTAGAATTGAAAATCTTAGTCATATGCTAGAAATTACGTGTTAAATTGCGATTTTATGGGTTTTTAAGCTTTTTTGCCACTTTTGCGCATAAAGTAGATCAAACTTGGTTTGTTTTGCACGCAACTTGGCACACAACATTATTTGGTATACAGTATTATGTTGAAATGGTTAGAATAGAAAATCATAGTCATATGATAGAAATTACGTGTTAAGTTGAGCTTTTAAGGGTTTTTTATGAGTTTTTTTTTGCCACTTTTGGGCATAAAGAAGCTCAAACTTGGTTTGTTTTGCACGAAACTTGGCACAAAACACTATTTGGGCATATATTATTGTGTTGATGTGCTTAGAATTGAAAATCATAGTCATATGCTAGAAATTACGTGTTAAGTTATGATTTTAAGGGTTTTTTAAGCATTTTTTCCCCTTTTGCGCATAAAGTATTTCAAACTTGGTTTGTTTTGCACGAAACTTGGCACACAACACTATTTGGTATATATTATTGTGTTGAAGTGGTTAGAATTGAAAATAATAGTCATATGATAGAAATTGCGTGTTAAGTTGCGATTTTAAGGGTTTTTAAGTGTTTTTGCCACTTTTGCGCTCAAACTTGGTTTGTTTTGCATCTAACTTGGCACAAAACACTATTTGGTATATATTATTGTGTTGAAGTGGTTAGAATTGAAAATCATAATCATATGCTAGAAATTACGTATTAAGTTGCGATTTTAAGGGTTTTTAAGCGTTTTTGCTACTTTTGCGCATAAAGTAGCTCAAACTTGGATTTTTTGTACGAAACTTGGCATACAACACTATTTGGTATATATTATTGTGTTGAAGTGGTTAGAAATGAAAATCATAGTCATATGCTTGAACTTACGTGTTAAGTTGCGATTTTAAGGGTTTTTAAGCGTTTTTTCCCCTTTTGCGCATAAAGTAGTTCAAACTTGGTTTATTTTGCACGAAACTTGGCACACAACACTATTTGGTATATATTATTGTGTTTAAGTGGTTAGAATTGAAAATCATAGTCATATGTTAGAAATTACGTGTTAAGTTGCGATTTTAAGGGTTTTTAAGCGTTTTTGCCACTTTTGCGCATAAAATAGCTCAAACTTGGTTTGTTTTGCACCAAACAAGGCACACAACACTGTTTGGCATATATTATTGTGTTGAAGTGGTTGGAATTGAACATCATAGTCATATGCTAGAAATTACAAGTTAAGTTGCAATTTTAAGGGACTTTAAGTGTTTTTTTCCACTTTTGCGCATAAAATAGCTCAAACTTGGTTTGTTTTGCACCAAACAAGGCACACAACACTGTTTGGTATATATTATTGTGTTGAAGTGGTTAGAATTGAAAATTATAGTCATATGCTAGAAATTACGTGTTAAGTTGAGCTTTTAAAGGTTTTTAAGCGTTTTTGCCACTTTTGTGTATTATGTAGCTCAAACTTTGTTTGTTTTGCACGAAACATGGCGCACAACAAAATTTGGTATATATTATTGTGTTGAACTGGTTAAAATTGAATATCATCGTCATATTCTAGAAATTACGTGTTAAGTTGAGCTTTTAAGGGTTTTTAAGCGTTTTAGCCACTTTTGCGTATAAAGTATCTCAAACTTGGTTTGTTTTACACCAAACTTGGAACACAACACTGTTTGGTAAATATTATTGTGTTGAAGTGGTTAGAATTGAAAATCTTAGTCATATGCTAGAAATTACGTGTTAAATTGCAATTTTATGGGTTTTTAAGCTTTTTTTGCCACTTTTGCGCATAAAGTAGATCAAACTTGGTTTGTTTTGCACGCAACTTGGCACACAACATTATTTGGTATACAGTATTATGTTGAAATGGTTAGAATAGAAAATCATAGTCATATGATAGAAATTACGTGTTAAGTTGAGCTTTTAAGGGTTTTTATGAGTTTTTTTTGCCACTTTTGGGCATAAAGTAGCTCAAACTTTGTTTGTTTTGCACGAAACACAAAACACTATTTGGCATATATTATTGTGTTGAAGTGCTTAGAATTGAAAATCATAGTCATATGGTAAAAATTACGTGTTAAGTTATGATTTTAAGGGTTTTTAAGCATTTTTTCCCCTTTTGCGCATAAAGTATTTCAAACTTGGTTTGTTTTGCACGAAACTTGGCACACAACACTATTTTGTATATATTATTGTGTTGAAGTGGTTAGAATTGAAAATTATAGTCATATGACAGAAATTGCGTGTTAAGTTGCGATTTTAAGGGTTTTTAAGTGTTTTTGCCACATTTGCGCATAAAGTAGCTCAAACTTGGTTTGTTTAGCATCTAACTTGGCACACAATACTATGTGGTATATATTATTGTGTTGAAGTGGTTAGAATTGAAAATCATAGTCATATGCTAGAAATTACGTGTTAAGTTTCGATCTTAAGGGTTTTTAAGTGTTTTTGCCATTTTTGCGCATAAAGTAGCTCAAACTTGGTTTGTTTTGCA
This sequence comes from Amaranthus tricolor, assembly GCF_026212465.1. Taxonomy (NCBI): domain Eukaryota; kingdom Viridiplantae; phylum Streptophyta; class Magnoliopsida; order Caryophyllales; family Amaranthaceae; genus Amaranthus; species Amaranthus tricolor. The sequence continues at coordinate 15,653,488 of NC_080049.1, forward strand.
CCAAACTAGGAACACAATACTATTTGGCATATATTATTGTGTTGAAGTGGTTAGAATTGAACATCATAGTTATATGCTAGAAATTAAAAGTTAAGTTGCGTGTTAAAGTGGTTAGAATTGAACATCAACAGTATTTGGTATACATTATTATGTTGAAGTGGTTAGAATAGAAAATCATAGTCATATGCTAAAAATTGCGTGTTAAGTTTAGCTTTTAAGGGGTTTTATGAGTTTTTTTTGCCACTTTTGGGCATAAAGTAGTTCAAACTTGGTATGTTTTACACGAAACTTGGCACACAACACTATTTGGTATATATTTTTGTGTTGAAGTGGTTAGAATTGAAAATCATAGTCATATGCTTGAAATTACGTGTTAAGTTGCGATTTTAAGGGGTTTTTAAGCGTTTTTGCCACTTTTGCGCATAAAGTAGCTCAAACTTGGTTTGTTTAGCACGAAACTTGGCACACAATACAATTTGGTATATATTATTGTGTTGATGTGGTTAAAATTGAAAATCATAGTCATATGCTAGAAATTACGTGTAAAGTTGTGATTTTAACGGTTTATAAGCGTTTTTGCCACTTTTGCGCATAAAGTAGCTCAAACTTGGTTTGTTTTGCACGCAATTTGGCACACAATATTATTTGGTATACATTATTATGTTGAAATGGTTAGAATAGAAAATCATAGTCATATGCTTGAAATTACGTGTTAAGTTGAGCTTTTAAGGCTTTTTATGAGTTTTTTTTGCCACTTTTGGGTATAAAGTAGTTCAAATTTGGTTTGTGTTGCACGAAACTTGGCACAAAACACTATTTGGTATATATTATTATGTTGAAGTTCTTAGAATTGAAAATCATAGTCATATGTTAGAAATTACGTGTTAAGTTACGATTTTAAGGGTTTTTAAGCGTTTTTGCCACTTTTGCGCATAAAGTAGCTCAAACTTGGTTATTTTGCGTGTAACTTGGCAAACAACACTATTTGGTATATATTATTGTGTTGAAGTGGTTAGAATTGTAAATCATAGTCATATGCTAGAAATTACGTGTTTAAGTTGCGATTTTAAGGGTTTTTAAGCATTTTTGCCACTTTTGCGCATAAAGTAGCTCTAACTTGGTTTGTTTTAAACCAAACTAGGCACTCAACACTGTTTGGCATATATTATTGTGTTGAAGTGGTTAGAATTGAACGTCATAGTCACATGCTAAAAATTACAAGTTAAGTTGCGATTTTAAGGGTTTTTAAGTGTTTTTTCCACTTTTGCGCATAATTAGCTCAAACTTGGATTTTTTTGTACGTAACTTGGAACACAACACTATTTGGTGTATATTATTGTGTTGAAGTGGTTACAATTGAAAATCATAGTCATATGCTAGAAATTACGTGTTAAGTTGAGCTTTTAAGGGTTTTTAAGCGTTTTTCCACTTTTGCGCATTAAGTAGCTTAAACTTGGTTTATTTTGCACGTAACTTGGCACACAAAACTATTTGTTATTTTTTATTGTGTTTGAAGTGGTTAGAATTGAAAATCATAGTCATATGCTAGAAATTACGTGTTAAGTTGCGATTTTAAGGGTTTTTAAGTGTTTTTGCCATTTTTGCGCATAAAGTAGCTCAAACTTGGTTTATTTTGCACTCAAACTAGGCACACAACACTGTTTGGCATATATTATTGTGTTGAAGTGGTTAGAATTTAACATCATAGTCATATGCTAGAAATTACAAGTTAAGTTGCGATTTTAAGGGTTTTTAAGCGTTTTGCCACTTTTGCGCATAAAGTAGCTCAAACTTGGTTTGTTTTGCACGAATCTTTGCCCACAACACTATTGGGTATATATTATTGTGTTGAAGTGGTTAGAATTGAAAATCATCGTCATATGCTAGAAATTACGTGTTAGAGTTGAGTTCAAACTTGGTTTGTTTTGCACCAAACATGGCACACAACACTGTTATGGTATATATTATTGTGTTGAATTGGTTAGAATTGAAATTAATAGTCATATGCTAGAAATTACATGTTAAGTTACAATTTTATGGGTTTTTTAAACGTTTTTTCCACTTTTGGGCATTAAGTAGTTCAAACTTGGTTTGTTTTGTACGAAAATTGGCACACAACACTATTCGGTATATATTACTGTGTAGAAATGGTTAGAATTGAAAATCATAGTCATATGATAGAAATTGCGTGTGAAGTTGCGATTTTAAGGGTTTTTAAGCGTTTTTTCCACTTTTGCGCATAAAGTACCTCAAACTTGGTTTGTTTTGCAATAAACTAGGCACACAACACTATTTGGCATATATTATTGTGTTGAAGTGGTTAGAATGGAAAATCATACTCATATGCTAGAAATTAGGAGTTAAGTTGCGATTTTATGGGTTTTTAAGCGTTTTTTCCACTTTTGCGCATAAATTAGCTCAAACTTGGATTTTTTGGTACGAAACATGGCACACAACACTATTTGGTATATATTATTGTGTTGAAGTGGTTAGAATTGAAAATCTTAGTCATATGCTAGAAATTACGTGTTAAGTTGCCATTTTAAGAGTTTTTAAGCGTTCTTGCCACATTTGCGCATATAGTAGCTCAAACTTGGTTTGTTATGCACGAAACGTGGAGCACAACACAATTTGGTATATATTATTGTGTTAAAGTGGTTAAAATTCAAAATCATAGTCATAAGCTAGAAATTACGTGTTAAGTTGCGATTTTAAGGGTTAGTAAGCGTTTTTGCCACTTTTGCTCATAAAGTAGCTCAAACTTGGTTTGTTTTTTTGCACGCAACATGGCACACAACAGTATTTGGTATACATTATTATGTTGAAGTTGTCAGAATAGAAAATCATACTCATATGCTAGAAATTACGTGTTAAGTTGAGCTTTTAAGGGTTTTTATGAGTTTTTTTCGCCACTTTTGGGCATAAAGTAGTTCAAACTTGGTTTGTTTTGCACGAAACTTGGCACACAACACTATTTGGTATATATTATTGTTTTGAAGTGGTTAGAATTGAAACTCATAGTGAAATGCTTGAAATTACGTGTTAAGTTGCGATTTTAAGGGTTTTTAAGCGTTTTTGCCACTTTTGCGCATAAAGTAGCTCAAACTTGGTTTGTTTAGCTCGAAACTTGGCACACAACACAATTTGGTATATATTATTGTGTTGAAGTGGTTAAAATTGAAAATCATAGTCATATGCTAGAAATTACGTGTAAAGTTGCGATTTTAACGGTTTGTAAGCGTTTTTGCCACTTTTGCGCATAAAGTAGCTCAAACTTGGTTTGTTTTGCACGCAACTAGGCACACAATAGTATTTGGTATACATTATTATGTTGAAATGGTTAGAATAGAAAATCATAGTCATATGCTTGAAATTACGTGTTAAGTTGAGCTTTTAAGGGTTTTTATGAGTTTTTTTTGCCACTTTTGGGCAAAAAGTAGTTCAAACATGGTTTGTTTTGCACGAAACTTGGCACAAAACACTATTTGGTATATATTATTGTGTTGAAGTGCTTAGAATTGAAAATCATAGTCATATGCTAGAAATTACGTGTTAGGTTACGATTTTAAGGGTTTTTTAAGCGTTTTTTCCCCTTTTGCGCATAAAGTAGTTCAACCTTGGTTAGTTTTGCAAGAAACTTGGCACACAACAATATTTGGTAAATATTATTGTGTTGAAGTGGTTAGAATTGAAAATCATCGTAATATGATCGAAATTGCGTGTTAAGTTGCGATTTTAAGGGTTTTTAAGCGTTTTTGCCACTTTTGCGCATAAAGTAGCTCAAACTTTGTTTGTTTTGCATGTAACTTGGCACACAACACTATTTGGTATATATTATTGTGTTGAAGTGGTTAGAATTTAAAATCATAGTCATATGCTAGAAATTACGTGTTAAGTTTCGATTTTAAGGGTTTCTAAGCGTTTTTGCCACTTTTGCACATAAGGTAGCTCTAACCTGGTTTGTTTTGCACCAAACTAGGTGCACAACTCTCTTTGGCATATATTATTGTGTTGAAGTGGTTAGAATTGAACATCATAGTCATATGCTAGAAATTACAAGTTAAGTTGCGATTTTAACGGTTTTTAAGTGTTTTTTCCACTTTTGCGCATAAATTAGCTCAAACTTGGATTTTTTTTTGTACGAAACTTGGCACACAACACTATTTGGTATATATTATTGTGTTGAAGTGGTTACAATAGAAAATCATAGTCATATACTAGAAATTACGTGTTAAGTTGCCATTTTAAGAGTTTTTAAGCGTTCTTGCCACTTTTGCACATATAGTAGCTTAAACTTGGTTTGTTATGCACGAAACGTGGAGCACAACACAATTTGGTATATATTATTGTGTTAACGTGGTTAAAATTCAAAATCATAGTCATATGCTAGAAATTATGTGTTAAGTTGCGATTTTAAGGGTTTGTAAGCGTTTTTGCCACTTTTGCTCATAAAGTAGCTCAAACTTGGTTTGTTTTGCACGCAACATGGCACACAACAGTATTTGGTATACATTATTATGTTGAAATGGTTAGAATAGAAAATCATACTCATATGCTAGAAATTACGTATTAAGTTGCCATTTTAAGAGTTTTTAAGCGTTCTTGCCACTTTTGCGCATAAAGTAGCTCAAACTTGGTTTGTTATGCACGAACGTGGTGCACAACACAATTTGGTATATATTATTGTGTTAAAGTGGTTAAAATTCAAAATCATAGTCATATGCTAGAAATTACGTGTTAAGTTGCGATTTTAAGGGTTTGTAAGCGTTTTTGCAACTTTTGCTCACAAAGTAGCTCAAACTTGGTTTGTTTTGCACGCAACATGGCACACAACAGTATTTGGTATACATTATTATGTTGAAGTGGTCAGAATAGAAAATCATACTCATATGCTAGAAATTACGTGTTAAGTTGAGCTTTTAAGAGTTTTTATGAGTTTTTTTCGCCACTTTTGGGCCTAAAGTAGTTCAAACTTGGTTGTTTTGCACGAAACTTGGCACACAACACTATTTGGTATATATTATTGTGTTGAAGTGGTTAGAATTTAAAATCATAGTCATATGCTAGAAATTATGTGTTAAGTTTCGATTTTAAGGGTTTCTAAGCGTTTTTGCCACTTTTGCGCATAAAGTAGCTCTAACCTGGTTTGTTTTGCACCAAACTAGGCACACAACACTCTTTGGCATATATTATTGTGTTGAAGTGGTTAGAATTGAACATCATAGTCATATGCTAGAAATTACAAGTTAAGTTGCGATTTTAAAGGTTTTTAAGTGTTTTTTCCACTTTTGCGCATAAATTAGCTCAAACTTGGATTTTTTTTGTACGAAACTTGGCACACAACACTATTTGGTATATATTATTGTGTTGAAGTGGTTACAATAGAAAATCATAGTCATATACTAGAAATTACGTGTTAAGTTGCCATTTTAAGAGTTTTTAAGCGTTCTTGCCACTTTTGCACATATAGTAGCTTAAACTTGGTTTGTTATGCACGAAACGTGGAGCACAACACAATTTGGTATATATTATTGTGTTAACGTGGTTAAAATTCAAAATCATAGTCATATGCTAGAAATTACGTGTTAAGTTGCGATTTTAAGGGTTTGGAAGCGTTTTTGCCACTTTTGCTCATAAAGTAGCTCAAACTTGGTTTGTTTTGCACGCAACATGGCACACAACAGTATTTGGTATACATTATTATGTTGAAATGGTTAGAATAGAAAATCATACTCATATGCTAGAAATTACGTATTAAGTTGCCATTTTAAGAGTTTTTAAGCGTTCTTGCCACTTTTGCGCATAAAGTAGCTCAAACTTGGTTTGTTATGCACGAAACGTGGAGCACAACACAATTTGGTATATATTATTGTGTTAAAGTGGTTAAAATTCAAAATTATAGTCATATGCTAGAAATTACGTTTTAAGTTGCGATTTTAAGGGTTTGTAAGCGTTTTTGCAACTTTTGCTCATAAAGTAGCTCAAACTTGGTTTGTTTTGCACGCAACATGGCACACAACAGTATTTGGTATACATTATTATGTTGAAGTGGTCAGAATAGAAAATCATACTCATATGCTAGAAATTACGTGTTAAGTTAAGCTTTTAAGGGTTTTTATGAGTTTTTTTCGCCACTTTTGGGCATAAAGTAGTTCAAACTTGGTTTGTTTTGCACGAAACTTGGCACACAACACTATTTGGTATATATTATTGTGTTGAAGTGGTTAGAATTTAAAATCATAGTCATATACTAGAAATTACGTGTTAAGTTTCGATTTTAAGGGTTTCTAAGCGTTTTTGCCACTTTTGCGCATAAAGTAGCTCTAACCTGGTTTGTTTTGCACCAAACTAGGCACACAACACTCTTTGGCATATATTATTGTGTTGAAGTGGTTAGAATTGAACATCATAGTCATATGCTAGAAATTACAAGTTAAGTTGCGATTTTTAGGGTTTTTAAGTGTTTTTTCCACTTTTGCGCATAAATTAGCTCAAACTTGGACTTTTTTGTACGAAACTTGGCACACAACACTATTTGGTATATATTATTGTGTTGAAGTGGTTACAATAAAAAATCATAGTCATATACTAGAAATTACGTGTTAAGTTGCCATTTTAAGAGTTTTTAAGCGTTCTTGCCACTTTTGCGCATATAGTAGCTCAAACTTGGTTTGTTATGCACGAAACGTGGAGCACAACACAATTTGGTATATATTATTGTGTTAACGTGGTTAAAATTCAAAATCATAGTCATATGCTAGAAATTACGTGTTAAGTTGCGATTTTAAGGGTTTGTAAGCGTTTTTGCCACTTTTGCTCGTAAAGTAGCTCAAACTTGGTTTGTTTTGCACGCAACATGGCACACAACAGTATTTGGTATACATTATTATGTTGAAGTGGTTAGAATAGAAAATCATACTCATATGCTAGAAATTACGTGTTAAGTTGAGCTTTTAAGGGTTTTTATGAGTTTTTTTCGCCACTTTTGGGCATAAAGTAGTTCAAACTTGGTTTGTTTTGCACGAAACTTGGCACACAACACTATTTGGTATATATTATTGTGTTGAAGTGGTTAGAATTGAAACTCATAGTCATATGCTTGAAATTACGTGTTAAGTTGCGATTTTAAGGGTTTTTAAGCGTTTTTGACACTTTTGCGCATAAAGTAGCTCAAACTTGGTTTGTTTAGCTCGAAACTTGGCACACAACACAATTTGGTATATATTATTGTGTTGAAGTGGTTATAATTGAAAATCATAGTCATATGCTAGAAATTACGTGCAAAGTTGCGATTTAAACGGTTTGTAAGCGTTTTTGCCACTTTTGCGCATAAAGTAGCTCAAACTTGGTTTGTTTTGCATGCAACTTGGCACACAATAGTATTTGGTATACATTATTATGTTGAAAGGGTTAGAATAGAAAATTATAGTCATATTCTTGAAATTACGTGTTAAGTTGAGCTTTTAAGGGTTTTTATGAGTTTTTTTTGCCACTTTTGGGCAAAAAGTAGTTCAAACTTGGTTTGTTTTGCACGAAACTTGGCACAAAACACTATTTGGTATATATTATTGTGTTGAAGTGCTTAGAATTGAAAATCATAGTCATATACTAGAAATTACGTGTTAGGTTACGATTTTAAGGGTTTTTAAGCGTTTTTTCCCCTATTGCGCATAAAGTAGTTCAAACTTGGTTAGTTTTGCAAGAAACTTGGCACACAACACTATTTGGTAAATATTATTGTGTTGAAGTGGTTAGAATTGAAAATCATCGTAATATGATCGAAATTGCGTGTTAAGTTGCGATTTTAAGGGTTTTTAAGCGTTTTTGCCACTTTTGCGCATAAAGTAGCTCAAACTTTGTTTGTTTTGCATGTAACTTTGCACACAACACTATCTGGTATATATTATTGTGTTGAAGTGGTTAGAATTTAAAATCATAGTCATATGCTAGAAATTACGTGTTAAGTTTCGATTTTAAGGGTTTCTAAGCGTTTTTGCCACTTTTGCGCATAAAGTAGCTCTAACCTGGTTTGTTTTGCACCAAACTAGGCACACAACACTCTTTGGCATATATTATTTTGTTGAAGTGGTTAGAATTGAACATCATAGTCATATGATAGAAATTACAAGTTAAGTTGCGATTTTAAGGGTTTTTAAGTGTTTTTTCCACTTTTGCGCATAAATTAGCTCAAACTTGGATTTTTTTGTACGAAACTTGGCACACAACACTATTTGGTATATATTATTGTGTTGAAGTGGTTACAATAGAAAATCATAGTCATATACTAGAAATTACGTATTAAGTTGCTATTTTAAGAGTTTTTAAGCGTTCTTGCCACTTTTGCGCATATAGTAGCTCAAACTTGGTTTGTTATGCACGAAACGTGGAGCACAACACAATTTGGTATATATTATTGTGTTAAAGTGGTTAAAATTCAAAATCATTGTCATATGCTAGAAATTACGTGTTAAGTTGCGATTTTAAGGGTTTGTAAGCGGTTTTTGCAACTTTTGCTCATAAAGTAGCTCAAACTTGGTTTGTTTTGCACGCAACATGGCACACAACAGTATTTGGTATACATTATTATGTTGAAGTGGTCAAAATAGAAAATCATACTCATATGCTAGAAATTACGTGTTAAGTTGAGCTTTTTAAGGGTTTTTATGAGTTTTTTTTCGCCACTTTTGGGCATAAAGTAGTTCAAACTTGGTTTGTTTTGCACGAAACTTGGCACACAACACTATTTGGTATATATTATTGTGTTGAAGTGGTTAGAATTTAAAATCATAGTCATATGCTAAAAATTACATGTTAAGTTTCGATTTTAAGGGTTTCTAAGCGTTTTTGCCACTTTCGCGCATAAAGTAGCTCTAACCTGGTTTGTTTTGCACCAAACTAGGCACACAACACTCTTTGGCATATATTATTGTGTTGAAGTGGTTAGAATTGAACATCATAGTCATATGCTAGAAATTACAAGTTAAGTTGCGATTTTAAGGGTTTTTAAGTGTTTTTTCCACTTTTGCGCATAAATTAGCTCAAACTTGGATTTTTTTGTACGAAACTTGGCACACAACACTATTTGGTATATATTATTGTGTTGAAGTGGTTACAATAGAAAATCATAGTCATATACTAGAAATTACGTGTTAAGTTGCCATTTTAAGAGTTTTTAAGCGTTCTTGCCACTTTTGCACATATAGTAGCTTAAACTTGGTTTGTTATGCACGAAACGTGGAGCACAACACAATTTGGTATATATTATTGTGTTAACGTGGTTAAAATTCAAAATCATAGTCATATGTTATAAATTACGTGTTAAGTTGCGATTTTAAGGGTTTTTAAGCGTTTTTGCCACTTTTGCGCATAAAGTAGCTCAAACTTGGTTTGTTTAGCTCGAAACTTGGCACACAACACAATTTGGTATATATTATTGTGTTGAAGTGGTTATAATTGAAAATCATAGTCATATGCTAGAAATTACGTGTAAAGTTGCGATTTTAACGGTTTGTAAGCGTTTTTGCCACTTTTGCGCATAAAGTAGCTCAAACTTGGTTTGTTTTGCATGCAACTTGGCACACAATAGTATTTGGTATACATTATTATGTTGAAAGGGTTAGAATAGAAAATCATAGTCATATTCTTGAAATTACGTGTTAAGTTTTGCTTTTAA